>NC_092335.1:59125909-59434090 GCF_046630445.1 Rutidosis leptorrhynchoides
CTGTGATCATCGTTGCAGGTGATACTACTGACAAGTTTTCATCTAACTATACCGTCACACAATCTTAATCTGATGCATCTATGCATTTATACGTATTCGTAATAGTGACGCTATTGTCCTATGATATTACAACAAATCCATTAGAAATTAATTGTATCTTAACGTATGGTTACAGAAAAGAATCATCAAAGGTGAAAAGGCAACATCTTTACATACAGACAAACATAATGTATACAAGGTTAACACCCGAAACAAATAAGTAAACACTCAGCTGAACCTAAAATGTGATGACGTAACGTAAACTATGCACAAAAACTATGAAATTTTCTGGCCTGGTCTGATAATATAATAGCTCTAGGCTAAAGTACAATGTATGTCCAACTATAGATCCCTATGGTGAACACAAAAAGCCACCTCGAGGGACATATTTGGCTCAGGTTACCACCTTTCGTGACGTGTGAAAGGGCGTAAGGGGTCAAAAAACAACACAATGTACAAATCTGCCTAAACGTATGCATAACTTCAGTCCTCCTTACCAATCTGCTTAAAGTAAGCTTTATCTGCATTTGCAAGTCGATCCTGGAACAATGCCCACTCGCTTTTGCACCTATCTCTTACCTATAATAATAAGGAAGTAAGATAACATGTTTGTATAGCGTATTTACAATTAGTTTAATCACTAAAGATGTATAAAATTCACGTACCCCTTTCCATGGTGCTTCACCATTCTCAGATCGACCCTGAATTTTGAGAAAAGCAAACCATGACAATATTAATAATCAATAAAAAAATAGCAACTAAAACATTAATAAAAAAATGGTGACTCACCTGGCTCCCAAGTGAAGGAACAACTTGATGAATGATCCATTGTGAGTCTACAACACCAATTTTTTCGTGTGCAGGCTGTGATAAGAAACGTGCTTTATTATGAGTATTTATCAAATTATGTGGCATAAGCAAAAACATAGTAAACTACTTCCGGTAATCCAAATTTACCAATTGTTGCATGTGTATAAAGCTTTGAAATTTTGTAAAAACGAAACATGATTATAAAAGGGAAAAGAAAAAAAAAAAAAGACCAACCTTTACGCATCTTCTAAGAGCAAAATCTAAACCCCATCCGTGCACCAAATCATTCTGCAAGAACATAGTAAAGCTAGAATCAGTATAATTACAAATCAAAAGCTATGAATGGCAGAATACATTGTACCAGACAGAAGACATATGAACACAAAAAGATTCTGATGTACAATTGCATAATGTATACATGCATTAGTTGAAAATATACACTTGACCATTCATATATATATTTTTACCTGAATCATATGCCACACACACCGCCAAGCTGCCTTAGAGAATACAGGAGCCATAATCTCTACAAATCTGGATCAGGACAGCAAATTTTATCATAAATACCATAATGAATGTGTGTGCGCGCGCGTGCGTGTGTGTGAGAGAGAAAGATTACGCTGCACATGGAGGCAAATGAGGATCACTGCACCATCCTGGTTTCTCTTCGGTATCCCTGTGGACCAATGAAGACACATAGGACTTATGTACACAATTTCGGTAAGCGTTATACCAATATTAATATAATCTGAAAAAAACATTGCGTACTTGTGAACTTCTTTATCACCTCTCCTCTTTGTCATTTGCCACGTTAATCCATTATTGGGCTCAAGACCAGGCTGAGAAATCTCCAAACCATGTTTCTTAACCAAATTGATATATCTGAAATAAAACGCATATAATAATTAAAATTAAATTAATATACACATCTATAGAGTAGAACTTACTATAAGGAGTAACTAATGAACATAGGTAAAGAACAAAACTTGTCTGCATTAAAGTGTTCAACACCAAGATCTTCGTCCCAAATGAAAATATAATCGTATGCTGCTACAATATCTGGATGTAGAAACCTCTTTGCATACCACCTATTAGAATAGTAACGAGTGGTAAATACATAAACATAATGTATATGCACTGACACATAACATGAAACATACCATTTGGTTTGTTTCTTTACACTAATATGTATCGCCTGCTTTGACCACTCATATTGATCCCACTCAGTAACTAGGCCATCATAGTGAAAAAGCAAGATTTGGAAATCCTTAGAAAACTACAAATAAAAATGATCAGACTTCAGTATCCTTCTAGAAGCATCAGACTTGATATTCACAAAAGAATAGCTTATTTTGTGAAACCTTTTTTATTGAAGCATCAATATTATTCCTCTGACCCCAACCGACAGTAAAAGTTACTAAGTACTTCGGCTTCTTCTTAAGATCCTGAAAATTCCAATATATTATGATACAGTCTTAGTTAGATAACTAAATAGACAAGATGACAAATCACAATAGTAATAATTTCATTAGAATCTAGCAAGTGAAATAAAGTCTTGCAAAGGAAAATACATGACCGAAACAAAGTATCACTTTCAACGCAAATATCTGAATACGCACCTCACCAGGATCGCCCCATAATCTTCTCAAAAATAAGTCAGTCTCCGGGACTACAATTCCAGGTGGCAATGACTCTGCACCACGAGGATTTGATGGTACAAAAATCTGGAACAAAAGGGCAATGACCCGTAGATCTTAAATTTAGAATTTTTTTAACAAAAATATTATTTTCATACATTTTTATAATCATTTACAGAGCATAAAGGGTGTAATTTCATAATTTGCAACAATAATAATAGTATTGTAACAACGATATAGAATATGCTAGTTTGAACAAGCAATTAAGTTATCGCCAGTATCCAGTATATATATATACCTTAGGTGTTGCAGGAGTATTACCGGAACCAAGATTTTCAGGGAAACTGCGTTCCTCGCGAATTGTTACATCAAATGGTGAATATATGCTTGAAGGTAAAATAACCTGCAAGATATTACAATAAATCAAAAAGATGATTTTTGCAGTAGAAGTTAATCCAGAATCTTGTAATTACCTTGGTAAGAGAAACAGAAGGAAAAGAAACACCAATGAAATATCCAACAACAATTCCCATAATTGTAGTTATAATAAGTTTCGCGCTACCATTTGACTTCTTGAAAACACCACTGGATTAAAAGTAAGAAATTTATTAAACAATATGACTTAAGCAAACAAAAGTCAAACTTTTGAAAGACATGCCACTATAAATCATGTCAACAAGTGTGATCCAGTGTTCAGCAAAAAAATATTAACTAACCTGCGATGCATGCCCTTCATTGTGTTAGAAGCACCCAATGTTAAACGTCAATCTCTATGCAATTCTGATGGACTTACAGAATCCTCTAAAATACTACCGTACAAAAGTTTTAGACCAGGCTATAATACCTGAAAACCAAAGTTGCAAACACGTGTCTAGTCAAAGTAAAAAAAAAAAAAAAATAGTACAAAACTGAATTTCCACTTAGTATCAATGAAATTCATTTAGTATCAATGAATTTCCACTTGCAAAATATATTAAGTTTTTATGAACAAAGAGAAACAACATTACAAGCATAGTATGAAGTTTATTACTCATGATAAACAGTGCACACAGCAGATCATGCAACTAATCCATCATTTACTATAAAACATTGATAGTGGTGTACACTTTATGTTCATAACTTGTATTGACCAAAGCTTAAAATATATGATATATCTGAATGTATTAATGGCCCGTGACGTGCATTTAGTTTGATTACATAAATTCAGCTATGACTTGTTAAAAGTTGAAAAAAAAAAATCATTGAAATAGTTTTGTAGCTACCTTGAGAGTCAAATGCTTTACATTTTCAATATTGTTGAATTTTATCTGTCTATATTGCCATGACTCCATGAAGATTTAAGACTATTACAAATTATAATTATCAATTTAAGACTATTACATACTTCATTCTAGTTATCAATACACTATTACATATTTCATTCTAATATAATGATTACAAATATAGTTCAAATGGTTTAAAAAAATTATGAAATAAATTGCACCCTACTTATATCAGTGATACTTAACTATATCAAGCTAGATTGGAAGTTACTAAAATCTGTTTAATGTGTTTCAGTATTGGCAGAAGAATACCCGAATATTCCTAAATGAGAAGTATTGTTTACTAGTATTTTAATCCTAGAACAACTTGTAGTGGTTATAATAAACAGAATTTATCATTGAATAATTAATAGCCTAGTAATCGGGGTTTTACTAGCATCATATCTTGGGGTGGCAAAGGAAAAGGGCCGCAAACAGTCATGTAATAATTCGGTTGGGCCGCGCAGATCTAATTAAACATACTCTCGTTCACCGGGCAACTTGAACAGGGACAACATTATCCTTTTACCCGTATTAATTTTTTTATAGATTTGGTAAGTCCATTTTATTATAAATATGTCAAAAGAAAATTCTAACATTGGTCTAAATTAGCCAACAATTAAGATGTGTTTAGATAATGAAGATAATGACTTGATCCTGATAAATAATAAGAACTAGATAGATCAACTATGATTACGAGTGTTTCTATGGTTAAGAAAATATCCCATTACATTTTTGTAAGCTGGACCAACCTATTGCCCTTTGATTAATGTCTATTCTGTTCCAAAAAGTTGGTTAGGATCTCTCCAAATTTAGAAATTTTGAATCATTAATTGTTACATAAAAAATCAAACACTTATAATATTTGACTACAGAATTTTACTTATGTGTGAAATTGAAACACGTGTCATCCCTTTTCAATGTCATTTCTTCCAATTTCAAACAAATTCGATACCATTTATGCTACTAAACCATTGATCTGCACTCAAAATTATCTCACCAGTATCCAAATTAAAAAATAAAACCAAATGAGGTTAAAATTTAAGATCTAAATTCAAATCACACTGATCCGAACTTGCAGAAACGAAAAACTATTATACGAAGTGAATCAAATCAGCAAATAGCAACTGTAAGCACAATACACATCTAATAATAAACCCTACACGCATCGATGTTATAGAGATTGATCATATTATATAAAACGTGCACGAATAAGTTAATACGAAACTTAATTGGATACTTGTATGATGATGATGATGAGTACATCTCGGAATTTAAAGATAAATTAGGGGTTACAGATACTTACAGTTTTAGGTGACGATGGGAGAGAGAGGAACGGCGTTTTCGTAAATCCTGAGATATCGGTATGAATTCTCGGAGAAAGAAATTTTTATTTCGGCCGAAAATTATTTATTTTATGTTAAACTAGTTTATAACCCGCGCATTCACGGGTCTTTTATCATACACATTAAAAAAAATTATTCTTAATAACTTGTTAATGGTAATGATATAAGTAATAGTTGTGAAATATATGTGATAAATAAAGCAACAAATAGTAGTAGAAACATTAAAATTAATATACACAAATTTTTTTAAAAGTTAAGATTAGAAACATTAAAATTTATAAACACGAAAAAAGATCACAACTAATATTTGGAAAAGATCAGCAGCAGAAAATCAAACGCTAAAAAGTTTCAAATTCGATACCCTAAAAGATTAAATGCGCAGTACATGGCATCAATTCATATTTTTTTTTTTTTTTTTTTTTTGTGTTTTAAGATCTTAAGTTAGTAATTAAAGATATTCTATAAGCACGGTTATCACTAGTTAATGCGGAAAGCTTATGGTATGTTGTGCTGCATATCATCAGTTTTTTTGGGGGACCGTGAAATACCCCGGCAAACTAAAATAAAACTAAAGAAAATTGAACAAATTAACGATCGGTATGCCATTCGGGGTCCGGGATGTCCTAACATCCCAAACCAATACAAAGAAAACTATCATTCTACAAATCATAAACCATCTAGTTCAAATAGAAGATCTACAATATATCATAATAAAACTACAATAAGAAAAAAAGATTCGCCAAATTAGCTGTAATTGTAACCCAAATTAATTCCATAAAAGTTAATCTTTTCTCAATAATCTTCATGGGTCCATCGTCCAAAATAATAGAATTAACCATGTTAACAAAGTAGTCAACTTTATCCATTACATCCCATTTACTTGTCCATAATAAAACATCTATAATGCCTTTAACCAGGGCCGGCCCGGAGTGCAACATGTTGGCCCAATTTTTTTAGGGGCCCATTAATTTTTTTTTTTTTAACATGGACAATAAAACATCTATAATGCCTTTAACCAGGGCAACATGTTCAACTGCACAGGGTCCCAATTTTTTTAGGGGTCCATTAATTTTTTTTTTTTTACAAAAGTTACAAAATTTTATAAGAACAAAGGATAATAAACCCAAGTCAATAAGCACAACTTATTTTCAGTTTAAATTACTACCAGGAGCTTTTACTTTTATACCGTATATTCCATTGTTTATATACCGATGTGGGATGGATAAACACTAGCTTAAATATTTAGATTCCAACTAAACTTGCAAGCGGATAAACTAGAAAAAACACAAGCTTAGATTCCAAATAAAACACTAGCTTCTTTCCTTTTTATAGTGTATCTTTCCTTCTTCATTTATGAAATACTATATGGGGAAATATTGGCTTCAGAGGTATGCAAGTAACTTTGCTACATACTTGCATTCAAAACGTATAGTTTTGAAGGTTTTTGAGCTGGTCTAATTTTGTTTTGTTCCAAAAAATTACAGCGTATACCACAGATTAATTCTTTTATATTCCTAATATAAGTGATGCTAGCTTGGATCATTGATTTTTAATAGATGGTTATTTCTTTTAATATTTTTATTCATGAAGTTTCTATGTATATGTAGACATAAGATAATAAGATGTGGTCAAACAATACTCGACTCGAGTTCAAACCCCTGAAACACAATGTGTTATTTGTTTATGAGAGGTTTTCCGACTCGCTCAGGGCATTGATAAGTATAGGACTGGCCCTGGTTAAGAGCATAGGGGCCTTTTTTCCGTCTCGCTCAGGGCCCTCAAATTCTCGGGACCGGCCCTGCCTTTAACCCATTTCCAATATCATCAAGTCCAACACACTTTCATCCAGTATTCATTTATTGATCTTCTATCATAGAAAGGCAGCACTTGAACTCCACTCAGAATATTAGTAGCAGATACCAGAGTATTTTTGGCCCATTATATCCTCCAAAGAATACAGATGCAGATTGTAGTAACAACAGAAAACTCTCTAAAAAGTTATACAAGCAACAAATATCATAACATAAATATTTGACCCAAATCTGTTAGTGACCCATATATGTTATTGACCCAAACTCTCAAAACTGTTAATTGACCAAAATACGATATGCAATAGTAGTCTCGACCCAAATTTATTATATAGTACCATTTTTTACCCAAACTAAAACAGCAACATATTATATCACTATGATCAACTGAATTCAACAGCATACAAGATCAGCAAATCTCCTTACAATCAAAAGAGCTACAGACCAAAGAAAAAGTGTTGTAGCAAGAATGACCCAAATCTTCAACTAAAAGTCAAAAAATACCCAAATCCCAACTGAAATAAACAATATGACCATTTGGCCTACGCAATTGTATGTATGGCCCATAACAACATAGAAGTGGTAATATAGACCCATATTTTCAAGAATGTACTTAAAAGCATATCATCACGTAAAACTACCCAATCAAAAACCCAAAATGATTTCCAACGTCAAAATCATCTAAAAGAAAAAAATACATAGAACACAAAAATACTTATTTCAGTAATTTCAATTCCAAAAATTATTTCGATTCCACTGTGAACACACAATTGTGGATTGAAAAATCATTTCAATTTCAAAAAATCGTGTAAAGCATCATCGATTTTCTCTCAAAACTGCATATGCTAAAATATCAACCTTGGCTTAAACAGACAGGCACTTTGTATGGCATCAAACAAAAAGTGTATGCACAAGCTACCGTACATAACAGAAAGAACACAAGTATTTTAAACTTGAATTTCCTTAGTATTGTATTCCTTCCACATGAAAAATAAGTGTGACAATTATAACCCATTTTCGCTATAAAACACAAGAAAAGAAAATTACTTATTCAAATTAATCGAATGCAAACCATTAAACACGAGAAACAAAACAAACATAAAACAAATGTACTTATTTCAATTAATATTATGCAAATCATGCTATGCAACATCATAGAAACGACTAAAAACAAAATAACTTAATGCAATCAATCGATTGCGAACCAGGTTCTGTATACACAATTAACAAAACACATAGTTATACAATTAGGTCTACTCAAATTACCTCATGTTGCTGAAGCATTCGTCATGTGCCCCTGATTACCAGGCCTGATGGTAATACACAAATTCTCTTGAGTGAGTTTCAGAAATAAAAATGTATCATTGAAAATAATGCTGGCTGATAGTGATATATGAAATAAAATACTTCACCAATGATCGATAATCATAACTTTTCATTTTCAATCTCGTGAAGTTTTTTAATAGCGTATTTAATCTTAAGGGCAGCCATAACAACGTCGCGCCTTGTAATAAGTCCTACCTGTAAAAGCCTACTATAAACATGAGGCTCATTAGAATTTCATCTAATATGTATTTTTTACTAACGAAATCCTAAATCACGGATACTACGAAAAATGTACTAACAATGAAATGAGATGATGTGGATACCAGTTAAGTTTCACTAACGAAATCCTAAAAACACGGCTCATCCCAATCCGTCTTTTACTCATATATGTATTAACATAAGCATAAGCATTCGATTTATAATGAAATAAAAATTGGATAATCATGATAAACCATGGGTCATCCACTCATCCCAATACCAGTTAAATTAAAACTGGATAATCCTAAAAACACAGCTCATCCCAAGACGGTTATTTAACTTAACTGTTTTTGTATTTCCCAACAGTTTTATTAGAATATAAATATAAATATAAAATATTAGTATTATAAACCTGATTTCAAATAAAATAACAAAAAACTAACGAAGGAAAAAAAAAAGTATACCACAGGAAAAGATTAAGATGATCGTAAGCAGGTCGGATAGCTTCCACCGTTAACTTTAACATATCCAGATCTGTGAAAAAACATAACAAAAAATAGTCATAAGATTTACAATGTTTACAAATTAAAAGCATAAAAAAACTAAATAAAAACTTTAAATCAGAACTCATGTTGGCTACAATCTTTCAATCTTAACCCATTTACTAAGAATGTTTGAAAATTAGATTCATACTTTATTTAAAGGATACGATTTGAACATACACCTTACTCCACCGCATGTAAAATCCTGAGTAACAACGATTTTTGAAGTGTCTGAAATTCGAGATCACGTATTAACACATAATCAGATGTTATGTGACAAGAATTCACGTTACTTTATGAAAAATAGATTAACAAAGAAGAATGTGAAACAAACCTGCGTATTCCTTCCGCTCACATCGTCGTTAGATTCATCGATTTTGGATGAATTTAAAAAAGAAACACATAAAAAAAGATTAATAAAGTAACGTGAATTCGAAGAAGATGAAACAAAGAAGAATGTGAAACAAACCTTGCGTACCCGATTTTGGAATTGATAGACATATTCAATTCGGATTCCACCAAAAGAAAAGATTAATAAACGATATTTGTGATATGCAAATAACAGTTGTTCATCACGTAGCAACCTCACAATAGATTGAACGGTTGATATGTGTATCAATTCCAAATCGAATCAAATACGTCTCAAGAACCCTAATTTGATATTGGAAAGCTTCGTCATGGTTTCTAATACGTATCAAATACTACCGTGGAACCCTAATCAAAAATACGTATCAATTACGTATCACTCAACTGATGAACCCTAATTTTGAAGGCCTGATTTTGATTTTTGAAGATTAATACTGCTTTTGTTTAGAGGTTCTAAGAGAGAAGGTGTTTTGCAAGGCGACGTGTTTCCTAGTTTTGGAACGGTTTTCTTTTTTTATTTCGTATTAGAAAGGGTATGAGGGTAATTAGGAGGCCTAACTGCCTTTTAGAATCCTAAATGACGATAATAGTATTTTAAAAGGTGGAGATTAAAAGGCTTAAACTAATCCAATGGATCTAATTATGCCATGTACACTTTTTTAAATTTTGTTGACATCATTTTAGTTTTCTAATTAAAGATAAAAGAGATTTATTGTTAAGTTAAATTAAAAAGAAAAAAAAATTTAAATAAAGATTTAACTAAAGGACATTACCCTTAAATATAAACTTTGCACTTAAATATAAGAGAATAATCATGTCACCACATTTCATATATTCACATCCATCTTTTATTCTGGGTAATGAGGCTTCAAACATTAACCTATCGGTAAACTACGATATCAATGAAGGTATGGAGTTGACTGCTCTTATCATTGACAAATTCTCATCAAAGCACTTAAATTGTTCAAATGATTAAAATGTTGTAACACAGTTATAAGATCCTCGGCCAGCCCACTAAGGGAACAAAGTGTACATTTGATCGGGGTCCGATTTTTTAATGGGCCCAAATATAAAAACGCTAATTTCTAAAACGGACTATGTAAATGAGAGTGAATTTTAAACTTTTTCAATACGAATTCCAATATATTCATTTGAATTTTTTTAAATTTTAATAATGTAATGGTTTATTTTTATTATATCAAGAATCTAAAACTAATGAAAAAGTTGAAAATATATGAACACACAAAGCCTTCAAGTTGGCATACCTAGTGTAGAATTACAATTTGATAGGAGTAATTTAAAGTATCTTCTTTGTTAATCCTTATATCCCAAATCTATTGTCCCCATACAAAAAACACACAGTTTAAGAAAAAGTACTCATTACATGTACTTTTTTGTTTACTTTCGAGTCTTACCCCTTATTTTTTACCTATCTTTTTGTCATACATAAATAAAGTATGGGCATAAAAGACTTTTATCACGTTATTTTTTTCTATTTATGAAAGTGAACATTTAATTTGAGACATCCTCAAATGAAATAATGGACTGTATATTATATTTGAGACGGAGGGAGTAGTATTTTTTTTTTTTTTGAAAAACAAGTATATTTTATTAGTAGCCACGAATGTACACATATTGACCGTAATACATGAGCTACGATGCCTCGAGCTATACTACGTCCTAACTATTAATATACAATAAAGAAGCAGTACAAACCCTCTACAAATAAAAACAACAAGGCTTCTCGCAAATTAACCAATTCCTTTTGAATGTGATGCAAAAGAAGCCGGATTAATGAGCCATTGACTCCATGATAGATTACTTTTCTTTAAGCGCTTGGAAATCCATTGGAAGCTTTTTAGCTGCGCCTCGTTAAGTATGTCGTTTTGATTCCATCGTACTCTTGTGAACACCTTTTTGTTTCAAGCGATCCAAATTTGATAAGCGACTACCCACATCGTTGCCTGCCATATAGACTTACCCATCAGAGAATTGATCAAACTTGGAGTGGATGCAAGCTTCGCGCTTAAGGAGGAGGTGTTAATGTCCATGTTCCACCATTTTTCTATGTTATTCCATACTTTCTTCACTTCACAGCAATGTGGTAAGGCATGGTTGACGGTTTCAGCTGGGCTTGGGTGCGAAACCCTAGGGGAAGAGCAACGGGTGAATTAAATGCTTTAGTTAACTTGTTAACTTCGCTTCAATCTAGCGGGAAAACAATGGATGAATGGGTATGGAAGCTCGAACAGGATGGCAGGTTCACAACCAAAACTCTAACGGCGATGGTAGATCAAAACAAACTTACAGGTCACACTCCATCAACCGAAACCATTATCAATAAAGCAATACCGCAAAAGGTCAACATTTTTATTTGGCGTTCCTTACTTCAAAGAATCCCGGTAAGAGCGGAATTGGACAAGAGGGGTTTAGATCTTGACTCGGTGTTGTGTCCAATATGTACCTTGTGTTAGATTAGAAAATGACACTACTGATGGGAAAATAATCACAACGGGCAATCTACAAAGCGGAAACAAACCCGTTTGACAAGCATTTCCCGACCCGTATGAACCCGTGAGGAAACTAACAAACAAGCTATATCAAAACCAACCCAAATCAGTCCCCAAATCAGTAGCAAATCAACTAATAACGAATAATCAAGCACACACAATACACGCGAGACTTTTTACGTGGAAAACCCCTCAAAATCGAGAGTAAAAACCACGGGACTCGTAAGCCACTTAAATTCCACTATCATCAACAAGGAGAGCAATACAATAATCCTTCTCTAGATCAACTAGAGGTATACAACATCATCATACTCTTGAACAAGAACAATCAACAAGTATATGAAATAAATAAAGACAAAAGAGGAATAAATCACCCAAAAACTGCTCTCTGCTCCAGCAGCAATAACTCGACCTACAGGCCTTTTTAGACGAATTCAACGGTTGAAAACCTTGGCACTGATGTCAGGAAGACACAGCCCAAAAATGAAGAAGATTCAACGGTCGGATCTCCGGGGATCGAAGGTTTTCTGGACTGCTGTAAGAAGTGACGGAAATTGGGATTTTTTCTCTCTTTTTCTTGAACTCTCTTCACTCTTGATTATGAAAACAGCTGCAACTTGATGTTTTAAGATGCCCTCCTATGCTTGACCAAGTCAACCAAGCAATGGGCCTAATTTTGTTGGGCTTGGGCTTGTTAATACTTACTCATATTTGGAAACCCAATAACAAAACCCAACAAATCTCCCCCTTTCCAATTATGAGGAAGGAATCGCCATCCCGGCGATCGAGCAACATACCTTGAGCTTCTCACTTGCTAAAGCCTTTGTGAACATGTCGGAACCATTATCATCGGTGTGAACTTTATCAAGTTCAAACGAACCATCTTCAAGACGTTCTCTAATCCAATGATACCGCACATCTATATGTTTTGTCCGCTTATGATACATAGAATTTCTAGCCAAATGAATCGCACTCTCATTATCACAAAGAACCACATATCGTGATTGCTTAAACCCAAGGTCTTGTAGAAACCTTTTCATCCACAATAGTTCTTTGCACGCTTCTGTTGCTGCCATATATTCAGCCTCGGTCGTAGACAATGCAACACACTTTTGTAACCTTGATTGCCATGAAACTGCTCCCCCTGCGAAAGTCATCAAATATCCAGAAGTGGATTTCATGTTATCTTTGTTTCCTGCCATATCTGAGTCTGTATAACCAACAAGCATCGGCTCTCCATTTCCGAATGTGATACCTAACTTTGAAGTACCTCGTAAGTATCTCATAATCCATTTAACCGCTTTCCAATGCTTCTTACCCGGATTTGACATAAACCGACTAACAACACCTACCGCATGAGCTATATCTGGCCTAGTACACACCATAGCATACATCAAGCTACCAACTGCTGATGCATATGGAACTATATCCATCTCCTCAACATCCTCCTTTGAAGTAGGACAATCTCTTTCTGTTAGCTTAAAGTTGTTTGTAAGAGGGGAACTAACCACTTTAGCATTCTTCATGTTGAATCTACTTAGCACCTTTTCAATGTATTGCTCTTGTGATATATGTAACGTCTTAGCACCTCTATCTCTAGAAATTCGAATGCCAAGAATCTGTTTTGCTGGCCCCAAGTCTTTCATAGCAAAAGACTTGCTCAATTCTCGCTTCAACTGCGCAATTCTTTTAATATTTTTACCAACAATCAACATATCATCAACGTATAACAACAATATGATGAAATCATCATCACCAAACCTCTGAAAGAAAACACAATGATCTGAAGTTGTCTTTCGGTAGCCTTGCTTTCCTATAACCGACTCAAACTTCTTATACCACTGTCTCGGTGCTTGCTTCAACCCATATAAACTTTTCTGAAGTCTACAAACATAATTTTCTTTACCCTTAACCTGAAAACCTTCAGGTTGCATCATGTAGATTTCCTTATCCAAATCACCGTGAAGAAAAGCAGTCTTGACATCCATCTGTTCAACCTCAAGATCAAGACTAGCAGCTAATCCAAGAACCACTCGAATAGATCCCATCTTCACAACCGGTGAGAAAATCTCATCAAAATCAATACCCTTTTTCTGGCTGAATCCTTTAACGACTAACCTAGCTTTGTACCTTGGTTGTGAAGTAAGCTCATCTGTCTTCACTTTGAATACCCATTTGTTTCTCAAAGCTCTCTTACCTTTAGGTAACTTCACCAGCTCATAAGTATTGTTCTCATGCAAGGAATTCATCTCATCTTGCATAGCTTCACCCCACTCTTTCTTATGCTCATCTTTCATTGCTTCTGAATAACATTCTGGCTCTCCCCCATCAGTAACTAATACATACTCATCAGCAGAATATCTAACAGAAGGATGACGGTCTCGGGTAGACCGCCTAAGTGGGACAAATGGGGGCACATCTGGTACTGGAATCTCTATCTGCTCCGGAGCATCACCAACATCAGTACCATGTTCATCATTCTGAACATCATCTCCAACATGTTGTGGAGTAACTGGATCCAAATCAACAAGATCAGTACTAGGTTGAGGAACTGAATCTGTCTTCTCAACATCTTTTAACATCTGATCTTCTGTAAAAACAACATCTCGGCTTCGTACAAGTTTCTTCTGAACTGGATCATATAACCTGTACCCAAAATCATCTTCACCATAGCCGTGGAATACACATGGCTTAGTCTTCATATCAAGCTTTGACCTCTCATCTTTGGGAACATGAACAAAAGCTTTACATCCAAAAACTCGTAAATGACGGTAAGAAACATCTTTGCCGCTCCAAACCCTGTTAGGAACATCAAAACGCAAAGGAACACAAGGGGTTAGATTAATAATATGAACTGCCGTATTTAAAGCCTCACCCCAAAAGGAATCGGACAACCCTGCATGCGAAAGCAAACATCTAACTCTCTCAACCAAAATTCTGTTCATCCTCTCTGCTAAGCCATTCAACTGAGGTGTCTTTGGTGGAGTCTTTTGATGCCGAATACCATTCTCCTTACAATAAGCATCAAATCTGCCAATGTATTCACCGCCATTATCAGTCCGAATACACTTGAGTTTCTTCCCCGTTTGCCTTTCAACTAGTGTATGAAATTCCTTAAACTTTTCAAATACTTGATCCTTTGACTTTAAGGTATAAACCCACACCTTCCTGGAATGATCATCGATGAATGTAACAAAGTAGGAACATCCACCAAGTGTCCTAGTCTTCATAGGCCCACAAACATCCGAATGAACTAGATCAAGTATGTTCTCCATTCGAAAAGGAGAATGACTCTTAAACGCAACTCTGGTCTGTTTCCCTGCTAAACAGTGAGAACACTTACTCAAATCAATACCACTAACACCCGACAACACATTCTTCTTGAACAAGATAGACATCCCCTTTTCACTCATATGGCCAAGTCTTTTATGCCACAACTCAGTAGAATCAACATTGTCCACTGCGTTAACAATGTTCTGGATGATCTTCGGACGCGTGATGTATAATCTTGAGTCTTTCTTGCCTCTTCCCACTATCATAGAACCAAGAGTTAGTTTCCAAATACCATTACCAAAACCGTTATAATAACCATCATCATCAAGAATGCCTGTTGAAATAACATTAAGTCTCATATCCGGAACATGTTTTACATTATGCAAAACTAACTCCATTCCCGTGTCAAATTTCAAACAAACATCTCCAATACCAACGATCTTTGATAACCCGGCATTACCCATCCTAGCAAATCCATAGTCACCTGGAGTGTAAGATGAGAAGTGATCTCTACAAATTGCAACATGACATGTAGCACCACTATCAACAATCCAACTCGTGTCATCATGAGTAAGATTGATCATATCATAATCAATACAAACAAAGAACTCATCTGTGATAGCGTTAACTTCAACCTTATCATCATCACCACCATCACTTTTCTTTTGTTTATTCTTGTCATATGCCTTTTTCTTCTCATTCTTCAACTTTGGACAATACCACTTTGTGTGCCCCTTTTCATGACAATTATAACACTCAACATTAGCAAATTTGCCTTTGCGTGAGCTGCTACGATGATTGCCTCTTTTACCCTGACCTCTACTATGACTTCTCCCCCGCGTTTCTGTGACCAAGATATCTGACTGTGAAGAGGAACCTTGTGACTTTCTTCTCATCTCTTCATTCAAAATACTACCCTTAGCCAATTCCATGGTGATAGTACCATTCGGTGCAGAGTTGGACAAAGATGTCCTAAAAGTCTCCCAAGAGTCCGGTAATGTACCAAGTAACCAGAGACCCTGAATCTCATCCTCAAACTTGATACCCATACCTGCAAGCTGATTTATAATACCCTGATATGCATTTAGGTGATCTGTAATAGGAGTCCCATCATGGTACTTCAAAGCCATCATCTGCTTAATTAAGAACAACTTGTTATTCCCAGTCTTTCGTTCATATAACTGCTCAAGCTTTTTCCATAAGGCTTTAGCATCAGTCTTCCCAGTAATATGGTTCACTACATTATCATCAACCCACTGCCGAATATACCCACATACTTGTCTATGCAAAATTTTCCATTGAGCATCAGATTTTTCCTCATGTTTATCCTCAGTAAAAACAGGCAAATAATAATCTTTTACATAAAGAAGATCCTCCATCTTGCCTTTCCAAACATGATAATTTGAACCATTTAAACTAATCATCTTACTTGTATTAGCTTCCATCTTTCACACAAGTCAAATCAAATAACCTAGCTCTTGATACCAATTTGATGGGAAAATAATCACAACGGGCAATCTACAAAGCGGAAACAAACCCGTTTGACAAGCATTTCCCGACCCGTATGAACCCGTGAGGAAACTAACAAACAAGCTATATCAAAACCAACCCAAATCAGTCCCCAAATCAGTAGCAAATCAACTAATAACGAATAATCAAGCACACACAATACACGCGAGACTTTTTACGTGGAAAACCCCTCAAAATCGAGAGTAAAAACCACGGGACTCGTAAGCCACTTAAATTCCACTATCATCAACAAGGAGAGCAATACAATAATCCTTCTCTAGATCAATTAGAGGTATACAACATCATCATACTCTTGAACAAGAACAATCAACAAGTATATGAAATAAATAAAGACAAAAGAGGAATAAATCACCCAAAAACTGCTCTCTGCTCCAGCAGCAATAACTCGACCTACAGGCCTTTTTAGACGAATTCAACGGTTGAAAACCTTGGCACTGATGTCAGGAAGACACAGCCCAAAAATGAAGAAGATTCAACGGTCGGATCTCCGGGGATCGAAGGTTTTCTGGACTGCTGTAAGAAGTGACGGAAATTGGGATTTTTTCTCTCTTTTTCTTGAACTCTCTTCACTCTTGATTATGAAAACAGCTGCAACTTGATGTTTTAAGATGCCCTCCTATGCTTGACCAAGTCAACCAAGCAATGGGCCTAATTTTGTTGGGCTTGGGCTTGTTAATACTTACTCATATTTGGAAACCCAATAACAAAACCCAACAACTACAAAAAGAAGATCAGGAGAAGGCAAATTCAGGTCAATGTCGGGGCACCAGGGAGTAGTTTTTAGAAATATTTATTTGTTTAAGAAAAAAAATGAATACATAAAGTGAGTGTTCATGACGTGAGATTGAAATATAGAGGATGTGTTTGGCCGTGAAGTTTGTTAGACTAGTCGTAGTGATAGGAGGCGTGTGTTGGTGGTGTGAGTTGTTTTTTGCACTTTTTTGATTACTAGGACGTGTGAGTTTTTTGTGTGGAGTAGTTGTGGTGTTGGTTAGAAGTATTGAGATGATGTGTTAAGATATAATTGGTTAAGTATTAAAAAGGGATAAAAATAACATTTTTAAAATAATAAAAAATTAAAAAAATTAAACAACACCCGTTGCTTTTGGTGTTGGATTCTAACCAATATCCTCAAACTGCCCCAAAGCAATGCCCCAATACGGATGAAAGGGGCGTTGCATGCTTGACACATAGGAAGCAACACGCTTTGGATGCTTGCGATACAAACAGTCTTAGAGGTTATGGGAGCTTAAGCTTATTTTTTTCATAAGTTTAAGCTAGTACCATCGTTTGGATGACATAAGTTCCGGAGCTTATGAAAAAAAATAAACTCTGAAAAAAGAAGCTAGTTGAGGTAGCTTATAAAAATAAGCTCCTAAGCTTCCTAGCTTATGAAGTTAAAAATTACATTTTTGACACTTATATAATTCTCTATCATATATTTTGTTGTCAATTTTAGTCAATTTACAACAATAAGCTTCAACTCAAATTACTTTTCACCAAATACTTATTAAAAAATAAGCTCTAGCTTTCAGTTTCAAAAGAAGCTCCAGCTATTAGCTCCAGTCATAAACTCCAGCTCCAATTATAAGCTCCCGCTTCAGCTAATAATACCAAAAACACCCCTAGTACATGATATGAGGTTGAAATAGTCTACTATCTACTACACTTTTTTTCATGAGGTAGCACTATTATCTAAAAAAGTTACTTCTTAACTTTTACAGTTACCGAATAATACTATAAATTTTCTTTTAAGTTTTATTATTATATTATTATTATTATTACCTTTTGAATTTTAATTTTAATTTAATTTCCTTTCAACCTATTCTATTAAGTTTTATCATAATTCTATTCTAATTCTAACCTTCTACTAAAAGACGTCGACTTTATAGATAGTAAACTTTTAAAATTTTAGAATTTCACACCCAACTCTTGAACTTTCACAATCTTCTATCTATTTCTATCTATCTATCTATCTATTTCTATTTTATCTATTATTATAAGTTTATAACAAAACTTAAATTACATCACTTCTTTTCAAAAAATTCTGGATGGCAAACCCTCCACCCTTGGATAAAAATACTTTGCTACATCTCGGCCATTGAAAAAAAATGATACGTGACTAATAGGTAGAAGACGTCACGCTAAAATGCAAATTACACAAAAATCCATGATTAGTAAAAATACCTAATCAATTCAATAGCGAAACAAGTTGCTGAATCCAAAAGCTTCGCTACAATCTCTATTTCGAACATATCTAACGCTATGGAGATCTGGATGGAGTTTACTATCGAATGATCTCTATGCGTTGATGAAGAAAAAGGCAAACTATACAATTGAAAACGACTAATCCATTTCGGATATGCATATTCAATCTATCGATAGTGCCAATTGTAAGTAAGGAGATATGATTAGGTTTTTCGATTTTAGAACGCGAATAAATACACATCTATCTCTACCGATCACTTCACGGTAGTATTAGAAAGCTCTGTTAAGCATTTAATCAATTCAAATCTGTGACGATTGCTCCAAATTCATATGGACAATATGTCATTCATTGATTTCATTGCGAGGTATTTGACCTCTATATGATACATTTTGTAAACATTGCATTCTTTTGAAAAGGCACACCATAAATGAATATTTAAATCAAAGGTTTTCGACATCTGATGATTTCTACATATAGACAATCACCGTAAATAATAGTTTACAATAGTACTTCCGTTGACAATGCAGTCAAAATAAGATACATGGTGATGATTTAGTGAATGCAACGTTTCCTTGAAAAATATGCCATGTATGACTCCGTGCACATAGCTTGTCTAACATATAAGCAAACAGCGGAAGACTTCTAGGAAACCTGAGAATAAACATGCTAACAAGTGTCAACACAAAGGTTGGTGAGTTCATAGTTTTATTGTTTCGTATAATATGTATGTAAAGGTGGATCACAAGATTTCAGTTGTTTCATCCCGAAACGTTTGTCAAATTATTCTATAAGATTGAGCACCCTGGTAACTAAGCTTTAACGTCTATATAATAAGTACCCCTGTGTTTAACATGCAACCAACATGTACTATACACTCAAATAGCATACGTCTGTTTTATAGTTCAGGATATGGTTTCTATACCTGGAACAGACGGGGATGTCAAGCCTATGGATCCATATACCAGTACTCGCGCCCACCAGTTCTTATAACTAGCAGTTAACAGTTACCAAAGCTAAGGGATTTTCGGTTCAAACTCAGTGTAGAATTTAGTATGTACTTGTATCCATTGTGTTTAAAAATAAAGTGCATGTATTCTCAGCCCAAAAATATATATTGCAAAAGCAATTAAAAAGGGAGCAAATGAAACTCACCTTAGCAGCATATAAACTCGTTCACCAAAATGTGACTGAAACTCGGATTACCAAATAACCATAAATCTCAACCCAGAGAACATATGTTGGTCAATAAATGTCTATCAAGCTAGGTCTGGTCATAGTGTATCACAATCCTAATGCTCGAGATTGACATACAAAAGTTATCCAAAGTCGTTTCAAAAAATCAATTTTGACAATAGTTCAACAAAACGAGACATACCTTATATAAGGAGTCATTTACTCGGTTGGTAATATTCAAAAATCCATTTTATCAATCTCGTAAACAAGTTGTTTAAATCTTAAATGCAGATTCAAAAGCAATTTCAATTAACGTCAATCATAATTCAGTTGATCATATCTCTTAATCCGTTCATCGAAACTATTCGATATCTAAATGAAAAGTCATTGATTTTTCTCCAGCTTTCCAAAAACATGCATATCATATACCTTTTACCAGTAACATATGTATTTAATTCGTGATTCATCATAAACTGTTTAACGACGAAATTTAGCATACAAGCATGTATAAATATTATCACACCCCCAAATAGGGCCTGGGGTATTTGTGACTAATTATATCAAATCACAGTTGTATAAACGAGAACGACTCTACATGAGACGTTTTGTTGAGTTTTGCAGCGGAAGATAAATATGTCTTTAATTGATATGATATGTAATGAAGACTCCAAGCATAGCAAGCAATCATCATCAAAGCAGTAGATATACAGCGGAAGTAATACTTAAGTACCTGAGAATAAACATGCTTAAAAAGGTCAACACGAGGTTGAGTGAATTCATAGGTTTGTCATAAATAATGATTTCAGTAATAGTGTTAGACCACAAGATTTGTTTTCATAAGTAGATCACTCAGATCCAGTCAAGTTGATCTCCCACAGGATCAAAAAGTTATGCCAGTGTGTGATATTTAGACTAAACGTTGTTTGTCCCATGACAAGTTGTTCTGCCCTTGTCGTTTAATTTCATTATCAAGTAATACAAAGACTTAGTCAAATGTATCGGGGACGTTACTCCTGATAGGCCTATCCCCAATAATTAAGAATGCCGCAGCAATTAAAAATATCACTGTAGGGACTTAGTCGGACATAGCCGGGTATAGCATAGTTTAACAGTTGGTACTGATATTTAGACTAGACTTTCAAGTTTACCCCGTACAAGTTATCGTTTATACTTTTCGGTTGGGGACTTGCTGGTCATAGCCCAACATATCACAGTTTAATAGTTGGTACTGATATTTAGACTAGACTTTCAAGTTTACCCCGTACAAGTTATCGTTTATACTTGTCGGTTGGGGTCTTGCTGGTCATAGCCCAACATATCACAGTTTAATAGTTGGTACTGATATTTAGACTAGACTTTCAAGTTTTCCCCGTACAAGTTATCGTTTATATACTTGTCAGTTGGGGACTTGCTGGTCATAGCCCAACATATCACAGTTTAATATTTGATACGTGTAAAACAGTTATAAAAGTTGCGCATGTATTCTCAGCCCAAAAATATATAAAAAGGGAGCAGATGAACTCACATTAAATAGCAGTTGAAGTTTTCCACGCAAGAAGGAAAGTAAAGCAAGTAAGTGATCTGGATATCAACCTTGAGGTATAACGTTTGATTAGTTAATGTCTAACTTGACATAAAGTATGTTTATTAATATAGCAACTATATTGACAGTGACGGTTTTCGAGAAAAGTTCCTATTTCTCAAAAGTTTCTATTTTTGGAAACCTACTATTTATCAAAAACTTCCACTTATAGTAAGCTTCTAGTTTAAGAATGTTCGGGTTATAATTCTTAACAAAGATGTTGTACAATCTCGCCCAAACTTCGTCGCTAACATGCAAGTCACTCGAATGATCTATTGTTACCGAGCGGCCCAGGATCTCTTGACCAGAATCTAAGTCTTGGCATTCGAGATCCACAAGCATCCCATAATGGTAACAAGGATCACCCTAGGCCACAAGTAGCGGTGTTGTTTGTAGTCTTTGTACGCTATCTTTAATTATAACCTTCACGTTAGGTGCGTATATACATATATATTCATTAATTCGATTTTAATTATAACTCCTATATATTAATTCATAAAAATACTTTTATAATTTTTAGTAACATATATTACTAATTATAACATATTATTTATTTTAATTTTAATTGCATATAATTTATAACATTATTTACATGTTTAGGTAAAAAAATAATAAACCGAAGTAAAAAGTAAAAAGTAAAAAAGTAAAAAGTAAAAAGTAGGAAAAGAATACTTACTAGTAGTAATTCTTCAAAGAGAGAATGAGAGAAATTTTGGTGTGAATTTGAATGAGAAATGAGGGGTATTTATACTTGAAAAAATTAGGTAAAAAGAATAAAATAATTAAAAGAAAAATAAATATTTTAATTTTTAATGGGATTTTAAAAATTCAAAAGTATTAAATGTTAGGTCATGTGATAATGCACAAAATAAAATAATAAAAGTAGTTTTCCATTATAATTTTTAATTAAAATGTAATTTATTTATTTATTTATTTATTTATTTTATTAAAAAAATCATTTATTTTAAGGATTTTTTATATATATATATTTTTAAAATAAACAAATTGATTTACTACTTTTTCAAGAATATTTGTCAATATTTATTTTATTCATAATAACAATACTGATAATAAAGATATTAATTATTGATATCTTGTTTAAAAAGGATATTAATAATAATAATATTAATATATCAAATTAATGCGTAATTATTTACAAATAATTGTTCGTGAATCGTCGGAATTAGTCGAGGTTAAATGAAATCATATAAAGATTTTTGTTTAAATTTTGCTGAAAATTTACGGGTTATCACAGTATCCCCCTGTTAATAGAAATTTCGTCCCGAAATTTAGTTGTTGCCATCAGTCGGCGTTGTTTGTAAACAGGTGAGGATATTTTCGTTTTATTTGGTCTTCACGTTCTCAGGTATGCTCGGGGCCTTTCGTGAATTCCAACTAATAGGATATTGTTTTTTTTCTAGCGTTTAAATCTTACGATCCATAGATTCTACGAAGTGCATTTTATTATTAATGCGGAGGTTATCTAAAGGATTTAACAAGAGTGTCATTGATTAGGTTTTCCTCAGAAAGAGATGATGACGTTATACAAGCATTTCAATATACATGAAATGTGTGATGAATAATAGTGAGCTTATTTAATCCTTGAGCGTTTATGCCACAATATTAGGGTAGATAAAACAGAGAAGAGTTCATGAAAATCATAGTCATGAAATTTGATAGAGATCGTCATTCTTCACAACAAGAATGATGAATATGAGTTGAAAATTAGAGTTTTATCGACATTTAATAATATGGATAAAGTAATTCGATTATAGAAAGAGTATAAACGAAGCTATCGTAAAAAATTGAAATGAGGAAATTAAATGTTCGTCTTAACTTTTGACATAGCTAAAGTTGATTTCCGGAATTTAAGGGTTTTAAAGAAATCTTCATAATCTTTATAAGATTTGATTCTCCGGTAATTAAGGAAATTAGGATTTTCTTTAATTAAATGCGGTGAATTGCCTCGATTGCTGTGTCTGGAATTTCGCTATAAATTAGCTTCTTCCGTTTCATTATCTTCACCACTTCTATACTTTCTTCCTGAATCCATACTTCCAAAAGATTTGTTAATATGCTCAATCCAGTTCTTGTTCTTGACCTTATATTGGTTATCGCCACAATTTTCCTTCTTTTCCAACTCCCACCAGAGGAGTCTGTTTACTTCTATTATGCTCTAGGATTTATTATGTTTTTAGTTCTCCCGTGTCTTTATATTGCTATAGGCATTGATATACACGGTTTGTAATTTCGGTGTTGTTATCGGGCTTTATATTTTCCCTTATATGTCGGAGCTCTTTGCCTTTTTATTCTCCTCTCAACTCTAAGTAAAGCGAGTAATGGTCCAGAATTTGTAGGTATAAAGTTTCGAATGTTCATAATATACAAAGCAAAAGCAAAGGTAATAGCACGATTTAATTTGTCAAATTACCAGAATATCCGAAAAAGACCGAATCATCAAGAAAAATATTTTCTTGATATGTTTAGAGTTTAAATAGAATGTTAGAGTCATGTAACATGGCAAATGATGATTATAAAGTCTATGAATCATCATCTTCCATTAAAAATTTAGCATGGCTTACTGTAATTTAATCACGTTGGCCTGACGTCATTATATTATACTAACTCATGCTTCAATTCCCAACACTTCTTCAAAACATTTATAATTTAAACTTGAATATAGAAACTAAAACAGTTTCCTTTATGATGTGATAAAGTTATCGCAAAGAGATATGTGACGACCCAGAAATTTTCGACCAAATTTAAACCTAACCTTTATATGTTTCCGACACGATAAGCAGAATTTGTAATGTTGAATCTCAAAAAGTTTGGAACTACATTCATATAATCAATTACCCTTTGACCGTTTTTGACGATTCACGAACAATTATGTGTATATAGATATGTATATATAATATATAATATTAAATAAAAACATTAACAAAGTATTAGATATATGATACTTTACATGAACGTATTTGTTTCGATATATTTATCGACAGAATTAAGAGATAATATCAAATGATTGAATTATTAGATACATTATGATATGATTACGGGCCAATGTTATGAGGTCCACTGTGATTTAAGAAATCTATTCTTTTTGACAATATTTGAAAAATGGTAAAGTGATCTATAAGTAAGAACGTGGAGTGTAAATAACTTAGATGTTGGATATCGACAAGTTAAGTAACTCGACATTTTTCATTAAGATGATTTCATACGTTTATTAAACCTTTGGACTTTATCTCATGCTTCACCAACAGACTGTAATTTAAAAACTTGAAACCTATTATGAATATATATATAATTCTACTTTTCTATAATGTTTTATGATATAATGATTTAAATTAATATTAAATATATTTATACGCGTATTATACGTACATAGTTTTATACTTTTACTATACTTTAACTTTACCTTTACTTTACTTTTACTTTACTTTAACTTTAATAATTCACTTTAATAATTCACTTTAATAATTCACACTTTAATAATTCATACTTTAATAATTCACTTTAATAATTCATACTTTAATAATTCACTTTAATAATTCATACTTTAATAATTCATACTTTAATAATTCACTTTAATAATTCATACTTTAATAATTCATTTTAATAATTCATACTTTAATAATTCACTTTAATAATTCATACTTTAATAATTCACTTAATAATTCATACTTTAATAATTCACTTTAATAATTCAAAAATCTATTATAAATAGAATTCAATAGATTTCATTATTTCATAGAAACTTGAAAATATATTTCTCTAAACTCTCTCAATCGAATTACATATATATATTTACTTAGTATCATTTCAAGATTTTATTAGTATACATAAAATACTACAACGGAGTTATATTCAGACGATTTCAAAATAAGTTTTCAAACGGGATAGAGCTAAGGAAATTATGGGTTATAGCTATGGAGGTTATGGGTATTGTTCGAGGGTATTGCTCGTGAGGTCAACCTAACGTTTATCATTTTCATTGCGTCTACGTACTTTCCTGCAATATTGAATCACAATATTGATACGTGAGCATTCATATCTTATCTTTTATATATTAATAGTTTATCCCTGACTAGTGCTCGAGTATATATGATTATGCATGTTTGTATGCATAGTTTCGTCGTTAAATAGTTTATGATAAATCACGAATTTGATACATATGCTACTGAGATAAGGTATACTAAAATTATCTTTATTACTAAAAATTAATATTTTTATTGAAACTATCATTTTATTATTTTTATCATTATTATTATTATCAATATTATTTTATCAAATAAATATGCGTACAAAGATATTTTTACCACACGTAATATAATTACATTAATAATACATACCACTATATTTTTATGATATTAAGTGAATTTTATAAATTTTATTACTTGAGATATATAAAAGTATATTTTTATCATATATGAATTTAAATATAAATTTTTATTTATTAATAAATGACTTGTATTATTTAGTATAATAAGATCTGATAAATATATTTAAATATATAAAACGACTATATATAAGTTATATAATAAACATGTATAGATTTTGAAAGTCATTTTGGGTTAAGTTGACTTTTGTTGACTTTTGCATGTCGGTCTCGAGCATTAGGATTGTTACACTACGACTTGACCTAAATTGTTAGACAGATATTGACCAACATATAAATATATATACTTAATATAGGTTCGTGAATCCGAGACAAACCCTGCACTTGTTCAGTGCCGTCATATACATAATTGCTACGAAATACAGTATTGTGAGTTTCATTACTCCCTTTTTATATATATTTTTGGGCTGAGAATACATGCACTGTTTTATAACTATTTTACGAAATGGACACAAGTACTAAAAACATATTCTACGTTGAGTTGTACCACTTTGCATATTTTTCTCTAATAGCTTGGTAACTACCATTTACATGCGGTATTGTAAACGCGAATCCTGTTGATAGATCTATCGGGCCTGACAACCCCAATCGGACTGGACGACCAGTATTCAACAATTGTACAGTACTTTGTTTCAGTGACTACACTTGGTACAGTGTAGTGAGATTTCATAATAAAGGGAATATGCGACGTTGATTAAATGTTAAGTATGGTTACCAAGTGCTCAACCACTTAGAATATTTTTATTAAAATGTTTATGTATATGAAATCTTGTGGTCTATTACTATTACGGAAATGGTTGATTTTGATAAACTAATGAACTCACCAACCTTTTGGTTGACACTTTAAAGCATGTTTATTCTCAGGTATTAAAGAAATCTTCCGCTGTGCATTAGCTCATTTTAAGGATATTACTTGGAGTCATTCATGACATACTTTGAAAGACGTTGCATTCGAGTCGTTGAGTTCATCAAGATTAATATTAAGTCAATTATAGTTGGATGTAATATGAAATGGTATGCATGCAGTCAATTTTAGATGTAAAGAAAGTTTGTCTTTTAAAAACGAATGCAATGTTTGTAAAACGTATCATATAGAGGTCAAATACCTCGCGATGTAATCAACTATTGTGAATCGTTTATAATGTATACTTTCAGTTGGTATCAGAGCGGTGGTCTTACCGAACCAGGTCTTGCATTAGTGTGTCTAACTGATAGTTGTTAAGATGCATTAGTGAGTCTGGACTTCGACTGTGTCTGCATGTCAAAAAGTTTGCTTATCAATTCTAGTCGGAAATCATCTACTTATCATCCTTAGGAAATTACTTACTTATCTTCTTAAGTCTAGACGCGTTTTTCTGCATTTATTGCATAATAGTGTATAGACGGATTCTTATCTTAGCACATCTATTACTGTGAACTTTGACTGACATCTTTTCAAAGATTCTCCGTAATTTACGGAATTTTGGTATTATATACATATGCAAATTATGTAATTGAAGAATACCAAATCTAAATTCTACAATCTATTTCATACCAAAAATTCTTTCCCTGATCCTACGAGATGGATCCCTCAACTAGTTCGAATTCCTCAGATTCTGACAACTATTCCGATATGGATATCTACCTGAGCTCCGAAAGTAGCATCACCGGAATGGATCAACCAATTTCCCATCATCTATTTTGGATGAATTGGGGATGGGTCCGTAGTCAACTCAACCATTAGAGACAAGAAGAAGGTGATCCCTTCCATCCACCACATTGCCCTCTTGGCGATGAACCTGAAGCACTTACCGGCGAACCTGTTCGAGACACCATTTTCTCACTCATTGCTAGAGTATCTCGTCATGATTATATACTATCCCATATTGTGAATCTTATTCATCCGCTCGTTCCAACCACCAATCATCCCTGTGTACTAGCAGAAATTAAAGAACTTCGCGCCCGAGTAGTGGCTTTGGAACACATGGTGCAAGAATTACAAACACCATCAGCAGCACCAGCAGCATAACCAATACCGCCAGTAACATCCACATCGCAAGCCTCGAAAACCACAAGCTTCAGCAGCATCACCAGCAGTTAACGGCAGTATCATCAGCATCAACAATATCGTCAGCACCACCATCACCGTCAGTACTGTCAGCATCATCAGCACTAGCAGCACCTATAACATCACAAGTTCCGTCAGTTCAAGAATCGCCGTGGACGTCATCATTGATCAACAACGAGTATTTTGTATCAACGAGTTATGAAGTATTAACTCATTCTTCTGAAGAAATTATATATATATATATTTTATATATATGAATACTGAAACTATAAAAATCTTTCGTACTAAGCTATTGAATATGAATTGAAAAAGGGTAGATACTACTCAGTTAAATTCATATTACTAATATGCTATGATGTACATCCTTCGTTAACAACCTAACCATCGTAACTACAATCTTTGATTCAATTAAATGAATTCGGTTTCATAATAAACCAAGTGTATCATTCAATAACATGTTTGATTTTACACTTTCATCTTCAATGTACTCGAAACTTACTGAAAAACAACATTCGTATCTTGTGAAGTTAGCAAGAGTTCTATGAGCATCATCATAATTCACTAAGGAAATATCTATAAGAATAAATATTGAAGTATTGATTACAATAGCGAAATACTCCGCGAAGATTATGTAATCTCTAATGTTTTAGAGATTATTCTTTACTAATCCAAGCCGAAAATCAAATGAGCTTAATATGATATTAACTCATTAAATCTGTATCATCTGAAGAAAATATACATACATATATTTTCATAAAGACTGTAATAAAAAATTCTTGTTCAAAATATTATTTGTGACATTTTTTTTAACGGGTAGGTAATACCCGAGATATATATAAATGCACAATTAATATATTACATTCTTCGATTCTAATTCAGTAAATCATCAACTATACTCCCTATTTTCACAACAGTATACGTTCTTTTATAAGAAATCAAAACAACTATACTCATTCAAATTCAATCACCTATTCTGATTTTTGAAATCTCAGAATGCAACTCGAGATATAAGCAAAACCATCACTCTTAGATCCTTACATTTTTTCAAAGCTATACTTTGACTTCAAAACTGTGATAGAACATCACTTTTAATTGTAACACTCAAAAGGATACGAGAATCAATCGAGATTTATGACGAATTTATCCTTTGGATATTGACAATGACAAGCTGCATTTAAAACGCTTCAAAATTTCGGAAGACACTTCAAATAAGGAACAATCGAGATGATGATCCAATCACACATTACCCGAAGTCTTGTACCTGAAAAACTCTAGAACCCAAAGTCATATATTAACACGTACCCGCGTTGAATTCTTTAGCATTTATTAGCAAAAACAACCTTACGATTCTTTTCAAAGTAGCCAGTTTTGTCACAGCTCCAACAAGTCAACTTCGACTTTTCAGTAAAACTAATTTTATTATAACTTCGATAGATACGCTGCCATTTCACCATCGTTACTGGGGAACCTTTCATAACTCACCACATTAGCAGTAAACTTATCAACAACTTCATTAACCTTCGACTTAAACCTCTCTGAAAAGTTACTATACTTATTCATTGAAACTCCATCTCTTACTCATCCGCATCTTGCAACAAGAATTGCCATACCAATTACTGAAAATCAGCAATCAGTATTTTGAAATCTCGCAGCATTTCTACTTCAATAGTTATATATACATATAACGTCTATCTCCTAAACTTACACAATTCGAATGTGAAGTTTCTGAAAAACATCTCAAACTGTGAATTAGTTCTTGAAATGCTAATGAAGCAGCAGAAACTGTAAATGACTTTAACA
Source organism: Rutidosis leptorrhynchoides (assembly GCF_046630445.1). NCBI lineage: Eukaryota > Viridiplantae > Streptophyta > Magnoliopsida > Asterales > Asteraceae > Rutidosis > Rutidosis leptorrhynchoides. The sequence continues at coordinate 59,155,809 of NC_092335.1, forward strand.
GTCAAAAGTTTGATGACAAAGAATAATGTGTTGGTAAAGCCCAGAAAAAGAGAAGAGTTGGTACTGAACAATGGATTGAGCAGACCGTGAAGGAGACCAAGGACAAATACAAGGACCAAAGTCTGTATTTAAAGAATCTTGATGATTCTGTTTCTGACGAAGTCATTAACGAATGCCTTGCTCCTGACTCTAAACCTTTGCGGACCTTATTCTTCATCATCATCTTATCTTAAATATTATAAGATATCTTCGTATCTCTCATTATACATATTCTCCATATTTTTGAAGATATTTTCACAACTATTCTTATATGTGATCATTTATCTCTCCATAATATCTGCAACATAAAAGAAACTGTGTTGGTTTTTAAATTCTGAAAAAAATTCAAATATGAATGTTTTGAAGTAGTGTTGGGAACTGAAGCATGAGTTAGTATAATATAATGACACTTGATCAACGTGATTATATTACAGTAATTCATGCTGAGTTTCTAATGGAACGTGATGATTCACGGAACATACCGTCATCATGTGCCATTTACACGAATCTTACATTCTACCAAATCTCCAAACATATTAAGAACATATCTTCTTTATAGTTCTATCTTTCCGGATATTCTGGTAATTTGCCAAATCAAGATAGTACCATTACGATTTCCTTCTTAGAACATTAACTATGTTCATCCAAAACTTCATACCTACTAATTCTGGACCATTATTCGCTTGACTTAAAGCCGAGAAGAGACAACAAAAGTATGAAACTCCGAAATGTAAGGGAGAATATAAAGTCCAATAACAACACATAAATTACAAACCGTGTATATCAATGTTTATCGCAACATAAAGACACGGGAGAATTAAAAACACTATAACTCCAAGGGCGAAGTAGAAGAAAACAGATTCCTCCGGTGGAAGTTAGAAAAGGAGAATGTTTGTTGCGATAGTAAGGATAAGGACAAGGATTAGAACTGGATTAAGCATTTTCGCAATCTTTTGAAATTGGAATTGAGTATAGAAATGGTAAAAACTAATGGAATGAAAAAGGTAAATATATAAGGGAAATATCAGACGTAGTAATCGGGACAGATAATCGTATTTAATTAAAGAGATCATAATTTCCTTAAATCTCGAAGAAACAGATCTTATAGATTTCCAAGAATTTTTTTTTTAATCCCTTGAATTCCGGAATTCAACCATGACTACGTCAAAAATTATGACGAAACTTATTTTCCTCATTCCACTATTTTGTGATAGCTTCACTCATACGCTTTGAGTAATCGGATCATTTTATCCATATTACTCTATGGTAATAAAATCCTATCTATCAACACATATCCGTCATGAAAACATTTTTATGGTTAGCCATGACGACCTCGATCAAATTTCGGGACGAAATTTCTTTAACGGGTAGGTACTGTGACGACCCGGAAATTTCTGACCAAATTTAAACCTAACCTTTATATGTTTCCGACACGATAAGTAGAATTTGTAATGTTGAATCTCAAAAAGTTTTGAACTACATTCATGTAATCAATTACCCTTTGACCGTATTCGACGATTCACGAACAATTATGTGTATATAGATATGTATATATAATATATAATATTAACTGAAAACATTAACAAAGTATTAGATATATGATACTTTACATGAACGTATTTGTTTCGATATATTTATCGACAGAATTAAGAGATAATATCAAATGATTGAATTATCAGATACATTATGATATGATTACGGGCCAATGTTATGAGGTCCACTGTGATTTAAGAAATCTATTCTTTTTGACAATATTCGGAAAATGGTAAAGTGATCTATAAGTAAGAACGTGGAGTATAAATAACTTAGATGTTGGATATCGACAAATTAAGTAACTCGACATTTTTCATTAAGATAATTTCATACGTTTATTAAACCTTTGGACTTTATCCCATGCTTCACCAACAGACTGTAATTTAAAAACTTGAAACCTATTATAAATATATATAATTCTACTTTTCTAAAATGTTTTATGATATAACGATTTAAATTAATATTAAATATATTTATACGCATATTATACGTACATAGTTTTATACTTTTATTATACTTTAACTTTACCTTTACTTTACTTTTACTTTACTTTAACTTTAATAATTCACTTTAATAATTCACTTTAATAATTCACTTTAATAATTCATACTTTAATAATTCACTTTAATAATTCATACTTTAATAATTCACTTTAATAATTCATACTTTAATAATTCATACTTTAATAATTCACTTTAATAATTCATACTTTAATAATTCACTTTAATAATTCATACTTTAATAATTCACTTTAATAATTCACTTTAATAATTCATACTTTAATAATTCACTTAATAATTCATACTTTAATAATTCACTTTAATAATTCAAAAATCTATTATAAATAGAATTCAATAGGTTTCATTATTTCATAGAAACTTGAAAATATATTTCTCTAAACTCTCTCAATCGAATTACACATATATATTTACTTAGTATTATTTCAAGATATTATTAGTATACATAAAATACTATGACGGAGTTATATTCAGACGATTTCAAAATAAGTTTTCAAACGGAATAGAGCTAAGGAAATTATGGGTTATAGTTATGGAGGTTATGGGTATTGTTCGAGGGTATTGCTCGTGAGGTCAACCTAACGTTTATCATTTTCGTTGCGTCTACGTACTTTCCTGCAATATTGAATCACAATATTGATACGTGAGCATTCATATCTTATCTTTTATATATTAATAGTTTATCCCTGACTAGTGCTCGAGTATATATGATTATGCATGTTTGTATGCTTAGTTTCGTCGTTAAATAGTTTATGATAAATCACGAATTTGATACATATGCTACTGAGATAAGGTATATGAAATGTATGTCATTGAAAAGCTAAAGAAAAATTAATAACTTTTCATTTAGAAATCGTGTGGGTTCGATGAACGGATTAAAAGATATGGTCAACTGAATTATTATTAATTTTAATATTATTATTAAAACGATTATTATAATTGTTATCAGTTGATGTTATTACTAAAATTATATTTATTACTAAAAATTAATATTTTTATTGAAACTATCATTTTATTATTTTTATCATTATTATTATTATCAATATTATTTTATCAAATAAATATGCGTACAAAGATATTTTTACCACACGTAGTATAATTACATTAATAATACATACCACTATATTTTTATGATATTAAGTGAATTTTATAAATTTTATTACATGAGATATATAAAAGTATATTTTTATCATATATGAATTTAAATATAAATTTTTATTTATTAATAAATGACTTGTATTATTTAGTATAATAAGATCTGATAAATATATTTAAATATATAAAATGACTATAGACTATATATAAGTTATATAATAAACATGTATAGATTTTGGAAGTCATTTTGGGTCAAGTTGACTTTTGCATGTCGGTCTCGAGCATTAGGATTGTGATACACTACGACTTGACCTAAATTGGTAGACAGATATTGACCAACATATAAATATATATACTTAATATAGGTTCGTGAATTCGAGACAAACCCTGCACTTGTTCAGTGCCGTCATATACATAATTGCTACGAAATACAGTATTGTGAGTTTCATTACTCCCTTTTTATATATATTTTTAGGCTGAGAATACATGCACTGTTTTATAACTGTTTTACGAAATGGACACAAGTACTAAAAAACATATTCTACGTTGAGTTGTACCACTTTGCATATTTTCCCCTAATAGCTTGGTAACTACCATTTACATGCGGTATTGTAAACGCGAATCCTGTTGATAGATCTATCGGGCCTGATAACCCCAACCGGACTGGACGACCAGTATTCAACGGTTGCATAGTACTTCGTTTCAGTGACTACACTTGGTACAGTATAGTGAGATTTCATAATAAAGGGAATATGCGACGTTGATTAAATGTTAAGTATGGTTACCAAGTGCCCAACCACTTAGAATATTTTTATTAAAACATTTATGTATATGAAATCTTGTGGTCTATTACTATTACGGAAATGGTTGATTTTGATAAACTAATGAACTCACCAACCTTTTGGTTGACACTTTAAAGCATGTTTATTCTCAAGTATTAAAGAAATCTTCCGCTATGCATTAGCTCATTTTAAGGATATTACTTGGAGTCATTCATGACATACTTTGAAAGACGTTTCATTCGAGTCGTTGAGTTCATCAAGATTAATATTAAGTCAATTATAGTTGGATGTAATATGAAATGGTATACATGCCGTCAATTTTAGATGTAAAGAAAGTTTGTCTTTTAAAAACGAATGCAATATTTGTAAAACGTATCATATAGAGGTCAAATACCTCGCGATGTAATCAACTATTGTGAATCGTTTATAATGTATATGAACGGGTCCTTTCAAGATAATTAATTGCGGACAAGAATCGTTATAAAGATATTTTTAGAAATATAGAGGATATTTATAACGAAAGATACAGTGATATCTTAGAATTTCTAAGATCGAAGGATGATAAAGAAGATTTGTCCGTAAAGGTTTAGAGTCAGGGGTAAGGTATTCGTTGATGACTTCAGCAGATACTGAATTGTTTGGATTCTTTGAAGGCAGATTTAATCTTTGTGATTTGTCCACAGCCTCCTTCATAGTTTGCTCAATCCATTTTCCAGTTCCAAATCTGAGCTTATACCATTCTTTATCATCAAAATTTTGGCCCTTAAGACCTTCTACAATTTTGCTATTTCCTCTGCATTTAATGCAGTCATATTTGAATCCTCGATTATCAATGGTTTCAAGAAATTTTACTTTTAGATGATTAAACGCTGATTGTAATCGTCAACAGATATCTAATTTTTAACGAATAGGCGTTATTGATTTTAAAAGTAATGAATGATAATTTCAGTGGTTTGATATGATAATTCATCATAGAATATGAATGAATACAATTCATGAGAATCAGAATTGAAAAATGTACAATGTAATATATTAATGTGAGATATAAATATTTCTAGGGTATTACCTACCCGTTAAAATATTTTCACAATTAACAGTTTGTACAAAAGAGTTTTAATTACAGTCTTTATGAAAATATACATACATATATATTTTCCTTCAGATGTAATCATGGATTTAATATAATATTAAACTCATTTGATTTACGGTTGAAACGAGAATGAATAATCTCCAAAACCTTTAGAGATTTCATAATTGTAGCGAAATATTTCGCTAATGAAGTTATGAATCAATACATTCATCATTACACTTGATTTATTATGAAATGGAGTTTATTGTGTTGAAGCAGTGATTAACAATTGTTAAGTCATTAACGAAGGGTGTACATCATAGCATATTAGTGATATGAATTAACCAAGTAGTACATACTAGTTGAGATTCACACGTAATTGCTTAGTATGACAAGATTTATTATTGTTCCAATATATATATATATATATATATATATATATATATATATATATATATATATATAAGGTATACATATATAATTCTTCGCGAAGAATGAGTCAATACATCTTAACTCATTATTACTAATATTCCTTGGTATCTATGGGCGTATGATGTTGATGTTTGAGGTACTGAGTGTGATGTTGAGGCGTGGGATACGGATGTTGTTGTTGATGAAGCTGATGCTGTTGGTGGTGATGCTGATGGTGCTTACAATTCTTGTGGTGTTGGTAATGTTAGTGGTACTGATGGTACTAGTGGTGTTGCTGGTGTTGCTTGTGGTACTTGGGTAGTAGGTGTGAGCCTAGCTTCCAAATCGTGCACCGTTTCCTCCAGGGTTTCTACTTTACGCTCGAGTCTATGGATTTGTTCTACCCATTCCTCTGTAAGGTTTGTCAATTCTTGATATTTAGTTCGAAGTCTTCTAACTTCTTCTAATAATCCTATCTGATTAGAATTTGGGAGTAGAGGACGAATACTGTCTTAGGCTACATCGAGTCGACCTTCGAGGCGGAAAATCCTTGCAAAAAGAGTGTAAACAGTATTACGAACAGGTTCGCCGGTAAGCGGATCGAGTACTCCGACGTTTGGTGGTAAGTTTGGCTCATGATAAGGAGTACCTTCTTCGTTTCTCCATAGGGTAAGTATTTCACGAACCCATCCCCATCTTCTGAAGAAATCACGGTAGTTGATCGGTTGGTGGGTCCCCGTCATGCTGTCTTCGGAACTAGAGGAATTTGAAGAATCGGGTGAGAAATCCATATTATGTGTTTGGAATAGGATTTGATATGAAATGAATACTGAATGATATATTTGTCTCCTTGAATACGTATATATAGCAAAAAGATTTTCGTAATTTACGGAGGAAATTTAGGAAAAGTGGTAGACAAAGTTTATTGGGATAGATATGATAAGATATGATTTGTCTATACTCCAATAATGGCAGTATGACGTGTCGAGATTATAAAATGATAAGTATGTAATCTAATAATCTTTCGATTAAAGACTTTCAATTCGTATACTGTGATAACCCAATGACATTTTTTGGTTCGCAAACCGATGCATAAAGGTATAAGGCATATAGGTACGTGATATAACAGGGAGTTATATACGTTTGAGTATGAATAGTAACAATTATAGGAGTTTCAAAAATCATGGATAATATTTCATGTAATACATATGTAATACACAAAACCATGATAGATAACATAGGAATGTCAAGAATTTCAGAAATCATGGTGTCGCATTTAAATGCGGTGGCGTAATTGGATAATACTTAGAAAAGTGAGCAGAGTTCTTAGGTTGGCTCGACATTCTAAGATAAGTAAAGTTTCTAAAGCATAGTGTAGCATTTAACAGTTAAAGGCAACAAGTAAAGGCACTACGGTCAAGGAAAGTTGTAGTCCTACATTGCAAAAGTACCTAATTGTATAAGGCACACATAAAATGCAATCCTGGTTCTCTACAACAACCTGCTCTGATACCAATCTATCACACCCCCAAATAGGGCCTGGGGTATTTGTGACTTAATTATATCAAATCACAGTTGTATAAACGAGAACGACTCTACATGAGATGTTTTGTTGAGTTTTGCAGCGGAAGATAAATATGTCTTTAATTGATATGATATGTAATGAAGACTCTAAGCATAGCAAGCAATCATAATCAAAGCAGTAAATATACAGCGGAAGTAATACTTAAGTACCTGAGAATAAACATACTTAAAAAGGTCAACACGAGGTTGAGTGAGTTCATAGGTTTGTCATAAATAATGATTTCAGTAATAGTGTTAGACCACAAGATTTGTTTTCATAAGTAAATCACTCAGATCCAGTCAAGTTGATCTCCCGCAGGATCAAAAAGTAATGCCAGTGCGTGATATTTAGACTAAACGTTGTTTGCCCCGTGACAAGTTGTTCTGTCCTTGTCGTTTAATTTCATTATCAAGTAATACAAAGACTTAGTCAAATGTATCGGGGACGTTACTCCCGGTAGGCCTATCCTCAATAATTAAGAATGCCGCAGCAATTAAAAATATCACTGTAGGGACTTAGTCAGACATAGCCGGGTATAGCATAGTTTAACAGTTGGTACTGATATTTAGACTAGACTTTCAAGTTTACCCCGTACAAGTTATCGTTTATACTTGTCGGTTGGGGACTTGCTGGTCATAGCCCAACATATCACAGTTTAATAGTTGGTACTGATATTTAGACTAGACTTTCAAGTTTACCACGTACAAGTTATCGTTTATACTTGTCGGTTGGGGACTTGCTGGTCATAGCCCAACATATCACAGTTTAATAGTTGGTACTGATATTTAGACTAGACTTTTCAAGTTTGCCCCGTACAAGTTATCGTTTATACTTGTCGGTTGGGGACTTGCTGGTCATAGCCCAACATATCACAGTTTAATATTTGATACGTGTAAAACAGTTATAAAAGTTGCGCATGTATTCTCAGCCCAAAAATATATAAAAAGGGAGCAGATGAACTCACATTAAATAGCAGTTGAAGTTTTCCATGCAAGAAGAAAAGTAAAGCAAGTAAGTGATCTGGATATCAACCTTGAGGTATAACGTTTGATTAGTTAATGTCTAACTTGACATAAAGTATGTTTATTAGTATAGCAACTATATTGACAGTGACGGTTTTTGAGAAAAGTTCCTATTTGAAAGGACCCGTTCATATACATTATAAATGATTCACAATAGTTGATTACATGGCGAGGTATTTGACCTCTATATGATACGTTTTACAAACATTGCATTCGTTTTTAAAAGACAAACTTTCTTTACATCAAAAATTGACGGCATGCATACCATTTCATATTACATCCAACTATAATTGACTTAATATTAATCTTGATGAACTCAACGACTCGAATGCAACGTCTTTCAAAGTATGTCATGAATGACTCCAAGTAATATCCTTAAAATGAGCTAATGCACAGCGGAAGATTTCTTTAATACCTGAGAATAAACATGCTTTAAAGTGTCAACCAAAAGGTTGGTGAGTTCATTAGTTTATCAAAATCAACCATTTCCGTAATAGTAATAGACCACAAGATTTCATATACATAAACATTTTAATAAAAATATTCTAAGTGGTTGAGCACTTGGTAACCATACTTAACATTTAATCAACGTCGCATATTCCCTTTATTATGAAATCTCACTACACTGTACCAAGTGTAGTCACTGAAACAAAGTACTGTACAATTGTTGAATACTGGTCGTCCAGTCCGATTGGGGTTGTCAGGCCCGATAGATCTATCAACAGGATTCGCGTTTACAATATCGCATGTAAATGGTAGTTACCAAGCTATTAGAGAAAAATATGCAAAGTGGTACAACTCAACGTAGAATATGTTTTTAGTACTTGTGTCCATTTCGTAAAATAGTTATAAAACAGTGCATGTATTCTCAGCCCAAAAATATATATAAAAAGGGAGTAATGAAACTCACTTGTAAGTCGTTGATAGTAAATAATATTATTTTTCAATTCGATGAAAAATACGATTCGGCCTTCGATAGATTCACGAACCTATAATAATAATAATATGTATCAACTATACTATAATTATATTTGATTAATAATTATATCATACTTATATGATACTTTAAATTGTCAAGTTAGTAGTCCAATGTTAGTGGTCCAACAGTCCGATAGTCCAATAGTCCGATAGTCTAATAATCGGTATATATATGTATATATATATATATATATATATATATACACCGATGTATTGTGTATGTATATTTATAATCTTATAATTACCCCATGACGTATTGTATATGTATTGTCTTTTCATCAATCCAGAGACGTATTGTATACGTGTTGTCTTAGAATTAACTAAAACGTATTGTGTACGTATTGTCTTAGAATTTATCAAAACGTATTGTATACTTATTGTGTTAGGACGTACCAAGAATATTATTATACATATATACAATCACAGAAATAACCAAGATTATAATATTTTGTTATACTACTAATAACATGTCCAAAGATATATAGGATATAGGAAAAGTTAGCAAGGATATGGTTAGTATAGTTTTTATAGTATAAATTCCGTCCATACAATGTTAATTTTAGCAGATTTTGTTTTACCCATTATTTCTTCGTTTTAAATTCATTTTGAGTGAATCAAATTACTATGGTTTCATATTGAATAAAATATTACTAATCTAAACATAAAGAGTATAGGTTTATAGTCGGAAATACAGGTTACAGGTCATTTTTGAAAGAGGTAGTCATTTCCGTCGAAAGATCAACATCTTGATGACCATTTTGAAAAACATACTTCTACTTAGAGTTAAACCATGGGTTTTGGATATGTTTCATATCCATATGAAATAACATTTATTACAGAAGGAAAACACTTAATTCAAAGTTTAAGATAGGTTTTCAAAATTAAACCCAAAATAGTCCCCGATGATCTATGACGGCGTATGTTCAGTTTTAAGGTGTTCTTCATGTTTACAAGTTTTATATCCTTATGTTGGCTTGACATACTGTCATAATACATGTGTTGAAGTATTTTAAAAGTCAAGTTTCTTGAACCAAAATTTTCAAGTAAGAATTCTATCTTGATTTAAGATAGTTATGATTATATGAAAGTTTCAAGTAAGAATTCTATCTTGATTTAAGATAGTTATGATTATATGAAAGTTTCAAGTAAGAATTCTATCTTGATTTAAGATAGTAAGAATTCTATTTTAAAAGTTTCAAGTAAGAATTCTATCTTGATTTAAGATAGTTATGATTATATGAATTGAACCAAAGCTTGAATATGTTTATTACCTTGATTAAGAAGTGAAAAACTACTTGAATAAATGAAGGTTTCTTGATCTTCAAAGAGTTGTTGGAATGGATTCAAAAGATTGAAAGTATAAACTTGAAATGGATGATCTTCATGAAGTGTTCTTGAATGATTCTTATAAGATGATTATAGATTGGATTTTTGATCAAAAAGATGAAGATTTTAAGAGTTCTTGGTCGTGGTTTATGAAGGAGAAAAGAATATGAATGAAAAAAAAAATAGTTATGTGTAATATATATAGATATATATAAGTATATGTGTAGTATATATAATTATATAAGTAATAAAAACAAAATTAGTTTTGTAATCTAGCATCAATTAGTCATATAAGATTACAAAATGTGATTCCATATGTTTAAACATGTTTCTCCATGATTAAAAAGGTTGAAAATGATGTTTTACTATTGGTATATACGAATAGTAAATACATCTAGAAACTGTGTATCATATGGTGTAGAATTCTTGAGGAAATCGAATGCGAATACGAGTATAGCTATCTTTGTTGAGTATAAGTATATTAATATGTGTATTTAAATCTTTCAAAAGTGTATTAATAAATCTTAATACCATACATATATATTCATTTTAACTTAGGAGTTATAACGTCGTTAAGCGTTACATATATATATATATATATATATATATATATATATATATATATATATATATATATATATATATATATATATATATATATATAGTTTCGAAACCCTTAAGTTAGTAGTCTCATTTTATATGTATAATCCATGGTTAATATACTTAATGAGATACTTAATTATCATATATTTAAGTTATATATAATCCATATCCATATATATATTCATAAGTATATAATTAATACAAGTTATGACGTTCGTGAATCGTCGGATAAAAGGTTGGTCAATTGTTTGTATAAGACTCATTTCAAAAGTTTTAAAACTTGTCAAAATTCATTACTTATCATGTCGGAATAATGTTACCATGTAAAGATTAAGTTTAAATTTTGGTCGAAATTTTCCGGGTCGTCACACTATTTCTCAAAAGTTTCTATTTTTGGAAACCTACTATTTATGAAAAACTTCCACTTATAGTAAGCTTCTAGTTTAAGAATGTTCGGGTTATAATTCTTAACAAAGATGTTGTACAATCTCGCCCAAACTTCGTCGCTAACATGCAAGTCACTCGAATGATCTATTGTTACCGAGCGGCCCAGGATCTCTTGACCAGAATCTAAGTCTTGGCATTCGAGATCCACAAGCGTCCCATAATGGTAACAAGGATCACCCTAGGCCACAAGTAGCGGTGATGTTTGTAGTCTTTGTACGCTATATTTAATTATAACCTTCACGTTAGGTGCGTATATACATATATATTCATTAATTCGATTTTAATTATAACTCCTATATATTAATTTATAAAAATACTTTTATAATTTTTAGTAACATATATTACTAATTATAACATGTTATTTATTTTAATTTTAATTGCATATAATTTATAACATTATCTACATGTTTCGGTAAAAAATAATAAACTGAAGCAAATAGTAAAAAGTAAAAAGTAAAAAGTAGGAAAAGAATACTTACTAGTAGTAATTCTTCAAAGAAAGAATGAGAGAAATTTTGGTGTGAGTTTGAATGAGAAATGAGGGGTATTTATACTTGAAAAAAATTAGGTAAAAATAATAAAATAATTAAAAGAAAAAGAAATATTTTAATTTTTAAAGGGATTTTAAAAATTCAAAAATATTAAATGTTAGGTCATGGGATAATGCACAAAATAAAATAATAAAAGTAGTTTTCCATTATAATTTTTAATTAAAAAGTAATTTATTTATTTATTTATTTATTTTATTAAAAAAATCATTTATTTTAAGGATTTTTTTTATATATATTTTTTTAAAATAAACAAATTGATTTACTACTTTTCCAAGAATATTTGTCAATATATTTTTTTATTCATAATAACAATACTGATAATAAAGATATTAATTATTGATATCTTGTTTAAAAAGGATATTAATAATAATAATATTAATATATCAAATTAATGCGTAATTATTACAAATAATTGTTCATGAATCGTCGGAATTAGTCGAGGTTAAATGAAATCATATAAAGATTTTTGTTTAAATTTTGCCGGAAATTTACGGGTTATCACAAATATATATACTCGAGCACTAGACATGGATACACAATTAATATATAAAAGATAAAATATGAGTGCTTACATATCAATATTGAGATTCAATATTGTAGGAAAGTACGTAGACGCAACGGAGATGATAAACACTAGGTTTGATTCACAAATATACCCCCGATCATTACCCATAACCTCCTTGGCAATAACCCATAATTTCCTTAGCTCTATCCCGCTTGAAAACCATTTTGAAAGTGACACGCTCATAACCTCGTCGTAGTATTTTATGTATAATACTAATTATTAATATTCATAATAATAAGATTAATAATAATATTAATCTTAATTCTTAATAATAATAATAATAATAATAATATAAATACGGAGTATGATATATGTGTGTGTAAGACAGAGACCAGAATGCTCGAGCTTTATAGTGTGGCCAGATTTCAGACTCCATGCGATCGCATGGTTTCTGTGTGTTATGGACATGCGATCACATGGCCTAGGATTCCAGCTCACATCTGATTTGTAATCTAGTTCGTCGACATATTAATTTATTATATATATAATATATTTAATTTATATAATTAATTATATATTATATTAAATTCACGTGCATAGTTGACTTGTAATTTTTGTTCCGATAAGTCGTACGTTGTCATTCGACTTATGTCCCGGTTCTATTTTTTCGAACGCCCTTTCGTACGCTGAGAAAACTAGTACTTTTCGTTTCGTGACTCGTACCTTTGTTAAAATATAGTCTTAAATTATCAATAAACTATATCACTCAAAGTGTATCTTAAACTTTCGAGTGTTTTGGTCATTTACTTCTATAAATCATTGTCTCGTAGTATATACATATACATATATACATTTTATTTTGAAATAGTGTTTACTGTAGCAAAGCTACTGTAGCAAAGTTTTTTTACTGTAGCAAATAGTGATTTTCGAAAACAATGTAGCTTTTCGAGTACTGTAGCATTCAAAAATACTGTAGCAAATTAGTGTTTTACTGGTTCATCTTAAACGTTTTAGTTAACTTATCTAAATATCAATCGAATCAATAATCGAATGTTACTATCGTTTACTAAATAACTTGAAATCATATATATATATATATATATATATATATATATATATATATATATATATATATATATATATATATATATATATATATATATATATATATATATATTGTTCGTGAATCTTCGAGAACAGTCAAAGAATAATTGATTACATGAATATAGTTCCAAAACTTTCGTGAATCAATATTACAGACTTTGCTTATCGTGTCGAAAACATTAAATCATTTAAAGATAAAGTTTAAATTTTGTCAAAAATTTTTGGGTTGTCACTGTACCTACCCGTTAAAGAAATTTCTTCCCGAAATTTGTTTGGGATGGTCATGGATGACAATAAGTATGTTTTCATGACTCATACGAGTTGAAAATTAGAGTTTTATCATCATTGAGTAATATAGATAAAACAATTCGATTTTGTGAAGAGTACAAGTGAAGTTATCACAAAAGAGTGAAATAAATAAATATAGATTCGTCATATCTTTTGACTTAGTCACGATTGATTTCCAGAATTTAAGGAATAGAAAATTTTCATAATATGAATAAGATTTGATTCTTCGGTAATTGCGGAAATTAGGATTTTCTTTGATTAAATGCGTAATCTGCCTTGATTGCTATGTCTGATATTTTGCTATAAATTGACCTTTTACGTTTCATTTATTTTCACCACTCCTATAATCTTCTTCCTTATTTCATACTTCCTAATAGATTGTGAAAATGCTTAATCTAGTTCTGATTCTTGATATTTTCCTGACTATCGTATCATTCATTCTTCTTTTTCATCTGCCACCAGAGGAAGTTATTTTCTTCTACTATTACCTTGGGATTATAGTGTTTTTCATTCTCCCGCGTCTTTATATTGCTATACGCATTGATATACACGGTTTGTAATTTCGGGGTTGTTATCGGGCTTTATATTTTCCATTATATTTCGGAGATTCATGCTTTCATTTTCTCTTCCTAACCTTAAGTCAAGCGAATAATGGTCCAGAATTCGTAGCTATACATTTCAGAATGAACATAGCTAATGTTCTAAGAAAGAAATTGTAATGGCACGATCTTGATTTGTCAAATTACCAGAATATCTGGAAAAGACCGAATCATCAAGAAAAATATTTTATTGATATGTTTAGAGATTAGATAGAATGAAAGAGTTATGTAACATGGTTCATGATGAGGGTGGGATCTGTGAACCTTTATCACGTTCCATTAGAAACTCAGCATGACTTACTGTAATATAATCACGTTGATCAAGTGTCATTATATTATACTAACTCATGCTTCAGTTCCCAACACTACTTCAAAAACATCCATTTTTCAAAATTTTCAGAATTTAGAAACTAAAATAGTTTCTTTTATGATGTAACACAGATAGCACGAATAGGTAATGATTTCAGATAAGAATGGTTTCGAAAAATATCTTCAGAAATATGGAGGATATTTATAATGGAAGATACGATAATATCTTAGAATATTTAAGATAAGATGATGATGAAGAATATTGTCCGCAAAGGTTTTAGAGTAAGGTGCAAGGTATTTGCTAAGGTTTTCAGTAGACATTGAATCATTTGTATTCTTTGAATGCAGGTTCAGTCTTTGTGATTTATCCACAACCTCCTTCATACTTTGCTCAATCCGTTTTTCAGTACCAAACTTTCTCTTTTTCTGTGCTTTTCCAACACACTACTCTTTATCATCAAACTTTTGACTGTTAAAGTTGTTTATAGTTTTTGCTGCTTCATCAGTATTTTTCCAAAATTCAGAGAACTAGTTTCGCAGTTTGGGGTGTTTTTCAGAAACTTCATATTCGAAGTATGTAAGTCTAGGAGATAGACGTTATCTATATATAACTGTTGTCGTAGAAAATGCTGCGAGATTCAAAATACTGATTGCTAATTCCCGGTAGTTGGTATGGCAATTACCGTTACAAGATGTAGATGAGTACATGATAGGTTTCAATGAGTATAATGATTTTTCGGAATGTCAAGGATCAATGAAGTTGTTGGTAAATTTACTGCTAATGTGGTGGAACATGAAAGGTTCCCCAGTAACAAAAACGTATATGTCAAGGTTATAATAAGGCTAATCTGAAAAGTCGAAGTTGACTGGTTGAAAGTGTGATAAAACTGGATACTTTGAAAAGGGATTGCAAGGTTATTTTTGGTAAAAACAACGCTAAAGGATCTTGCACAGTTTTGAAGTCAAAGTATAGCTTTGAAAGATATAGAAATCTAAGAATGATGTCACCGATGCAGAGTTATGACTTGGATTCTGATCCGTCAATATCAGAATATGTAATCGATTTTGCATGAAAATGATTGTGTATCATTGTGAAGATAGTGAGTATAGTTAATGTTTTTTTTTTTTTTGAATCAAAGTTGAAGAATGTACAGTATAATATATTAATTGTGAACTTATATATTTCCTGAGTATTACCTACCCGTTAAAGATTTCACAATTAATACTTTGTACAAAAGAATTTTTATTACCGTCTTTATGAAAATATATGTATGTATATTTTCTTCAGATGTAATACAGATTTAATGAGTTAATATCATATTAAGCTCATTTGATTTTCGGCTTGACGTAGAAATGATTAATCTTTAAAATATTAAAGATTACATAATCTTTGCGGAATATTTCGCTAATATAATCGATACTTCATTATTTATTCTTATTCCTCGGTGAAGGATGTTGATGCTCGTGGAATTTTTGTGAACCTTACAAGGCACATATGATGTTTTCTGGATAGTTTCGAGTACGTCAAAAATGAAAATGTAAAATCAATTATGTAATTGAATAATACACTTGGTTTATTATGAAATGGAATTTATTGAGTTGAAACAGAGATTGTAGTTAATGAAGGTTAAGTTGTTATCGAAAGATGTACATTATAGCATATTAGTAATATGAATTATCCGAGTAATATTTACCCCTTAAAATTCATACGTAATAGCTTAGTACGAAAAAATTTATGATAGTTTTAAAATTTATATATAAGATATACATAAAAATGATGGAATTCAACACATGTTAACAAGTTGCAAAACCCATTTAGTATGTAAATATATTCGTGTATATATATGTAGCAAGCGGAAGCAATTTTAAGTTGCATGTGAATATAAACCTTTTGAACATGAATTCCATTTATAGATCTAGTCTTGAAAATATACTAAAATGTAAATAGAGCTAGTTAGGGTTTATACCTTCTCCAAAAGGAGGTAGAAGTAACAAGATGAAGATGATGAAGTGAAGCTAGTTTCTGACTTGAAACCTCAAGAGATAATACCCACAAGCTATGCAACCAACACTACCTTTAGTTAGGATTTACAAGACACCAAAATACAAGCAAAAATTCAATGGAAGAACCCTCTTCCAAGCTCTAAAATTTCTGCCAAGATAAGGGAGAAAGAGAGAGCCTTTTGCTAGTTTGAAATGCAAGATTAAAGTGTGTGTGTGAAGTTGTGCAAGCATGCAAGACTTGGAGTGTAGAAATGCATTTAACCAAAAGCATGGGTGGGTGGTCTTGGGACTCCAAAACCGCCACCACCCCACCTCCCCTTTTTTTTTTTTTGCATTCCTTTTATTTAAATGTCTTGCAACAATCTTTTGATACTTACACATTTTTATATAATTTTATAAACCTCTTTATAAAATTAAAACACACATATATATAAGTTTAATCATATAAATAATTAAACTTACTTATAATTATCCATATAATTATTTCTTGCATTTTACTTTTAGAAAACCAATTTCTAAAGTCTAAGTGTCAAGTATTTATTTTAAAGATCCACTCATTAAAATAAATACATAAAAGTGTTGATAAGCTTGTTATTGGGTATGACCTGACTTGGATCATAACATATTAGCCACATTAGTTTAATATGTCTCCCGGGCATATGAAATACCTTCAATCTCCCACTTGCACGAGAAACATAAGAAATTAATGCAAGTGACGGATACCACCTAACGACCGTCCATCACCCCTAATATGTTATGACTTAGTGCCACTCAATAACATCATCCCTTTCGAGTTCCCATCTCGAATATGATTTAGGTGAATCTATCAATATATATCCTTTTGTCCTAGATGTCATGTCAAATCCAAGAGACATAGAGTGATCACTCTCTTATAGATCTAACTTTATCAGGCCTTAGACATCCGACTCTCAACGAATAAGAGGGACAAATTCCATCTTGACTACATACGTCCTAGACACTACACTTCGTAGCATACCTGAAGCCTCCCTTATGTACTACCATGTTTCAGAATAGCGAAGGAAAGAATCAAGGCACAATATTCGGTGAATGTCTGAACCCAATATGTGTCTCAGGTCAGAGGATATAATGATATTCTCCTTTACTCAAGATTACATGTGATCAACCACAAAGGCTCCATATAGTAAATCTTGAGAGCGGGTCTTCCAATATTTGTGTCCCACAAATATCTATGAACCTTGGTTACAACCTTGCCCCACATTCACCATTTGAATGTTAACCAATCCAAGTTCATAATAGTCTAGACCTCACACTTGTTCCCACAAATGTGATCAACTACGGAATTTAGAATAATAGTTTATTCATGGATAAAATATGCAAAATTGGAACATGACTCATAATTAAATTAATACCATAATTATATTAATGAGTTTGAACTAATTCGTTCCGATACAATACATAAAATAGATCAATTCCAATCACTAGAATATCGAAGCCCTAATGCACAAACATGTCCCTCATGTTTTGGCCCGTGTAAAAGCTTCGTGAGTGGATCCGCAATATTTTGATCTGTGTGAACTTTGTGAATACATATCTTTCCCTTTTCAACCTCATCCCTGATGTAGTTGAATCTCCGCTCAATGTGACGAGTCTTTTGATGAGCACGAGGTTCCTTGATTTGAGCAATCGCACCCTCGTTGTCACAAAAGATCTCAAGAGGGTCCTGAATGGAAGGGACCACTCCTAAGTCGTCGATGAATTTCTTCATCCATGCAGCTTCCTGAGCTGCCAGTGAGGCAGCAATGTACTCCGACTCTGTAGTGGATAACGCAACAACTTCCTGTTTAGAGCTCTTCCAAGAGACTGCACCACCATTTAACATGAAGACATAACCGGATTGTGATCGAGAGTCATCTCGATCAGTTTGGAAGCTCGCGTCCACATAACCTTTTACAGCGAGTTCCTCCTCACCAGACCCATATATTAGAAACATATCCTTAGTCCTTCTAAGGTATTTCAATATACATTTAACCGCAGTCCAATGACTATTTCCCGGGTTATTCTGGTATCTACTTGTCAAGCTTAGGGCGCATGACACATCCGGTCTAGTACATATCATTGCATACATGATAGACCCAATAGTAGATGCGTATGGGACTTTCTTCATTCTCTCTTGCTCATCTTTCATGGTAGGACACTGAGATGAACTGAGAATGGTTCCCTTTTGAATAGGTACCAAACCTTTCTTAGAGTTTTCCATCTTGAACCTTTTCAAGATTTTATCAATGTATGCACTTTGACTTAAACCTATTAATCTCTTGGATCTATTCCTATAGATCCCAATCCCCAATATGTATTGTGCTTCTCCAAGATCCTTAATAGAGAAGCAACTCTTTAGCCAAGTTTTGACTCCTTGCATTGTGGTAATATCATTCCCAAACAATAATATATCATCCACATATAGCACAAGGAACATTATAGAGCTCCCACTAGCCTTCTTGTACACACAAGCTTCATCACCATTTTTAATGAAGCCAAATTTCTTTGCCTCTTCATTAAAGCGATGATTCCACATTCTAGATGCTTGTTTCAATTCGTAGATTGATTTCTTTAACTTGCATACCTTTTTAGGATTTTTCGGATCAACAAAACCTTCGGGCTGTACCATATAAACATCTTCCTCAAGATATCCATTTAGGAAAGCGGTTTTGACATCCATTTGTCATATTTCATAGTCATAGTGAGCAGCAATGGCAAATAATATCCTAATAGACTTTAGCATTGCCACTGGCGAGAAAGTTTCATCATAATCAACCCCTTGAGTTTGAGTGAAACCTTTTGCTACAAGTCTAGCTTTGTATGTATCCAAGTTTCCATGTATGTCGGTTTTCTTCTTGAAAATCCATTTGCAATCAACTAGCTTGGAGCTAGGAGGTTGCAAAACAAGTTCCTAAACTTGATTTTCATACATGGATTGCATCTCGGCGTTCATGGCTTCCTGCCATTTATCTTTATCAATCCTTGATAAAGCATCTTCGTAGTTTGTCGGTTCATCCAAATCAACCGTATAGCAACCATCCACGAGAAACCCATATCTCTCAGGAGGATTACTAATCCTACTAGATCTTCGAACGTCTTGTGTACTTTGATCATCCACTTGATCATTTTCAACATCCTCATGTTGAGTACTAGTGTCAACCAATTGTGTATCATCAACTTGATCTTGTACCTCTACAAGATCTACTTTCCTTTCACCATCACCTTCCATAAGGAATTTGGTTTCAAGGAATTCCGCCTTTCGAGCAACAAATACATTTTGCTCGGTCGGATCATAGAAATAGTATCCCATATCATCCTTGGGATATCCTATGAAGATACACTTTGTGGATCGAGCATGTAACTTATTAGCTACATGGCGCTTAGGATAAGCTTCACTTCCCCATACTTTTAAGTATGAAAGAGAAGGAGGTTTTCCAAACCACATCTCATGAGGAGTTCGTTCCACCTTTTTGGTTGGGGCCATATTTAAAATACGAACCGCGGAGCTTAGACAATAACCCCAAAATGATAGAGGCAACGATCTTCTTGCCATCATAGATCGAACCATATCCATTAGGGTTCGGTTCCTCCTTTCGGAAACTCCATTAAGTTGGGGTGTTCCGGGTGGAGTAAGTTGTGAGATGATCCCACAACTCCTAAGATGATCTTGGAAGGCATCGCTTAGGTATTCACCTCCTCTATCGGTACGAAGTACCTTAATTATCCTATTGAGTTGATTTTGTACTTCGTTTTGATATTCTTTGAATGCTTCAAACGTTTCATCCTTGTGTCTTAATAAGTAGACATATCCGAAACGGCTAAAGTCATCAATGAAAGTAACAAAGTATCTTTCACCATTCCTAGTCATGGGTTTAAAGGGTCCACATACATCCGAATGTATTAATCCCAATAAGTCTTTAGCCCTTTCATAGGTCCCTTTAAAAGGTGCTTTAGTCATCTTGCCTTGTAAACAAGATTCACATACATCAAACGAATCCATTTCATTTGATTTCAAAAGTCCATTCTTTTGAAGTGTATGCATAAGGTTCTTGTTTATGTGACCAAGGCGACAATGCCATAAGCAGGAATCACTCAAATCCCTTTTGAGTTTCTTGGTGCTAGTATGGTATATAGAGCTCGATGATGCGTCATCATGAACCAATTCATAAATTCCATTTGAAGGCGAAGCCTTGAAATAGAATACATTATCTTTAGAAACATGGATATCATCATTAATAAAATTAACATTGAAACCACATTGTTTTAAACGGGAAATAGAAATAATGTTTCGACATAAATCCGGTGCATACAAAACATTTTCTAAAATAAGTTCCAATCCACTTGGAAGCTTCAAAACAAAATCTCCTTGAGCTTTAACATGCACCTTTGCACCATTGCCCATATAGAGACTTGATGTTCCCGCCATATGATCACTTCTTTTGAACCCCTGCAAAGAATTGCAAATATGAGTTCCACATCCCGTGTCTAATACCCATGTATTAGAAGAAGTAATATTAAGCTCAATATATACCATATATATATTACCTGAGGTTTGCCCCGCATCCCTCTTGTCCTTCAACTCCTTGATATAGACCGGGCAATTTCGCTTCCAGTGACCCATTTCACCGCAACCTAAACACGGGTCTTCTTTGGGGTTTGCCTTCTCGGCTACCTTTTGCTTCTTAGCCTTGTTGATGGTTGGGGTAACCATCTTCCCCTTCCCTTTGCCTTGATAGGCGGGTCCTTTTCTCTTAGCCACCTTAGGCTTAGAGGTGTTACCTTTGGATCCACCTTGATCGATTGCTAACACGGGTAAAGCCCTTTTACCCATGCTAGTTTCCGTCGTTCTAAGCATACCGTGAAGCTCACCTATGCTCTTATCCATCCCATTCATATTGTAATTAATTACAAATTGATCAAACCTTTTTGATAGGGAGTTGAGGATAAGATCGGTGGCTAACTCATTTGATATGTTTAGGTTAAGACGGTTAGCACGATCAATAAGGCTTTTCATCTTAAGCACATAAGATGAAACCGATTGGGTATCGTCCATACGACAAGCATGTAGCGCCCGAACGGTCTCGAAGCGCTCGACACGCGCTTGTTGAAGGAACATCTCCTTCAATTGCGTTATCATGTCGTATGCACTATGATGCTCGAAATCCTTTTGGAGTTCAGGAATCATAGTCCCAAGCATTAGGCATGAGACTTGAAGGGAGTCGTGGCAATACTTATCGTAAGAGGCCATTGCCTCCACATCATTCTCATCCGGTTGATCGGGAATGGGGTCCTCAAGTACATACGCTTTATCCTCTTGTTTGAGGACAATCCGAAGATTGCGGAACCAATCCATAAAGTTGGTATGGTTGAGTTTTTCTTTCTCTAAGAGAGACCTTAATGATAGGTTGTTCATGTTAAGTGGTGCGTTTTGCATGTTGTTGTTGTTATTAGCGGCCATCTACAAAATTCAACAAAGTCCTTTTAAGTATCGATTTTAAATTTAATAAACAATACCCTTTTAATTTGTTTTATTAAATATTAGAATCCAACGGTAAATCAAATTTCGGTTAGGTGACCTTTATCCCGTCATTTGATTTAGCTAGGTAGTCATAATGACAATTGCAATCCTTTTGCAACTTCTAAGTTATGGGATCATGCAATCCTTTTGCATGGCATATTAATCCCATCAATGCCTATTTGTTCCTCATGCTTCGGTGACCCTAAGTTCATGATTCCCAAACCAAGTCGTCCTACTTGTGTAAACATGTAGACTTAACATACAAGTGGTTAGGTGACCTTTATCCCATATGTATGCGAAGTGTACCTTATTCATATTAGTTTGCTCATGACGGTTAGGTGACCTTTATCCCATCAAGAGTTTCCTTATATGTCTAAGTGTTCATACAAAAGGATGGCGTTTAACTTGTTTGCCTTGTTATAGTTTAAAGGGATTTTAAGTTTTCTACATTCTAGTTTTAGAAAACAAAATGCTATACACCAACATGCATTTGGTGTGTAGTATATTATGAAAAACCCATTTTCATGTTCTTTTAGTAAAACCAATTACTAGTTATAAACCAATTTAATACCTTTTAAATAAACCATTTTATTTAGGTCTAATAACCAATTATTAGTGTCGTTTTGTTATGTTTTATTATAAACATTTATAATGTAATATGCAAGTTGTTAACATGTGATAATCTTGTAGCAACCAATCATACAAACATACACAAACATGCATAACAAAATATGTTCACAATCGGGAGCCATTTTGGTGGACATTTGTTTAGCCAAAAAACAAATGTCACCGGTAAGGGTTAACAAAAGAAAGTAAGAGATTTTAAACAAAATCTCTCACTTAATCTTGTAATCTTCAAAAGCTTCAACTTGTAATCTTCATCTTGAATCTTCATTTTCTTTTTACAAAATTATATCCTAATACAATTTTTCTAGAAAAATGAAATAACAACCTACTCTATTTTTACAAACAAATAGAATAAATTACATGAAGAAATTACAAGATTAATTACAACTTATTACACACCAAAATAAAAAAAATTATTACAAATTAATACAAACCATATGAATGAATATAACAACCATGAAAAATAACCAAATCATCCAAACATTCAACCACACGGTCTAGGCTCGATTGTGAACAATAACATAACAACAAATCTTGGCCAAACTTGAAGTCCCAAACCCACTTTTGGGACCCAAATAATTCGGCCAAGACACCAAACCCACCAAAACTCATGATTTTCACATTCTACTTTCATGCATGTTGGTAGATTGTAAAATAAATGAGTTTACTAGCCAAAAACAAGAAGCATATTAACAAGACTTTGGCTCTAGATACCATTGATGGAATTCAACACATGTTAACAAGTTGCAAAACCCATTTAGTATGTAAATATATTCGTGTATATATATGTAGCAAGCGGAAGCAATTTTAAGTTGCATGTGAATATAAACCTTTTGAACATGAATTCCATTTATAGATCTAGTCTTGAAAATATACTAAAATGTAAATAGAGCTAGTTAGGGTTTATACCTTCTCCAAAAGGAGGTAGAAGTAACAAGATGAAGATGATGAAGTGAAGCTAGTTTCTAACTTGAAACCTCAAGAGATAATACCCACAAGCTATGCAACCAACACTACCTTTAGTTAGGATTTGCAAGACACCAAAATACAAGCAAAAATTCAATGGAAGAACCCTCTTCCAAGCTCCAAAATTTCGGCCAAGATAAGGGAGAAAGAGAGAGCCTTTTGCTAGTTTAAAATGCAAGATTAAAGTGTGTGTGTGAAGTTGTGCAAGCATGCAAGACTTGGAGTGTAGAAATGCATTTAACCAAAAGCATGGGTGGGTGGTCTTGGTACTCCAAAACCGCCACCACCCCACCTCCCCCTTTTTTTTTTTTTTTGCATTCCTTTTATTTAAATGTCTTGCAACAATCTTTTGATACTTACACATTTTTATATAATTTTATAAACCTCTTTATAAAATTAAAACACACATATATATAAGTTTAATCATATAAATAATTAAACTTACTTATAATTATCCATATAATTATTTCTTGCATTTTACTTTTAGAAAACCAATTTCTAAAGTCTAAGTGTCAAGTATTTATTTTAAAGATCCACTCATTAAAATAAATACATAAAAGTGTTGATAAGCTTGTTATTGGGTATGACCCGACTTGGATCATAACATATTAGCCACATTAGTTTAATATGTCTCTCGGGCATATGAAATACCTTCAAAAAATTATTTAGAGGAATCGAGTTATTACTTCATAACTCATTGATACAATATACTCGTTGTTGACTCGTAATAATGTCCACGGTGCTTTCTTGAAATGACGAAGCTTGTGATGTTAGAGGCGATGTTGACAGCACCGACTGTGCTGGTGAGTCTAAGGGTTCTATTGATGTTGTTGGTAAAACAAGTCTAGCTTGTACCTTACGTACCATTCTTATCAGGGTTTCTATTCTTCCTTCTATCATCTCTATTCATCTGATTTACGGTTAGAACTGGGATAAATAATCTCTAAGATTTTAGAGATTACCTAATCACCGTAGAATATTTCTCCGATGAAGTTATGAATCAATACTTCATTGTTTATTGTTGTTGGTACTTCTTGGTACCTATGGTGCATATGATGTTGATATCCGAGATGCAGATTGTGATGTTGAGGTGTGTGATAGGGATGTTGTTGTTGGTGGTGGTAATGGTATTGTTGGTGTTGATGATGGTGATACTGGTTATGCTGCTGGTGCTGCTGCTGGTGTTTATAATCCTTGCACCATATTCTCCAAAGCCACTACCCGAGCGCGAAGCTCGTTGACTTCTTCTATTATACTGGGATGATTGGCGGTTCGGACAAGCGGATGAATAAGATTTAGAATATTGGATATTACGTTGTCGTTGCGAGCTGTTTTGGAAATGAGGGTGAAAATGGTATTACGAACGGGTTCGCCGGTAAGTGCTTCAGGTTCTTCGCCAAGAGGTGAATGTGGTGGATGGAAGGGATCACCTTCTTCTTGTCTCCAATGATTAAGTAGATTACGAACCCATCCCTAATTCATCCAGAATAGATGATGACTAATTGGTTGATCCATTCCGGTTACGCTGCTTTCGGAGCTCGAGTGGAAATCCATATCGGAATAGCTGTCGGAATCTGAGAAATTCGAACTAGATGCGGAATTCATCTTACACGGTTTGGATAAAGGATTTTTGATATGAAATGTTTTTTGGATATCGGATGATATTCTAATTATATAGAATACCTATATATAATACAAGGGATCCGTAAATTACGGAGGAACTTTCGAAAGTTGTCAGGCAAAGTTTACACTAACATACACGCTAAGATATGAATTAGCAGATACGCTTGTCTATACACTATTCATGCAATCAATGCAGGAAGACGTGTCTAGACTAAGAATGATAAGCATGTAATTTCTGACAAGAAATGATAAGCAAAACTTTTGACATGCAGACACAGTCGAAGTCCAGACTTACGAATGTATCCTAACAACTATCAGTTAGACACACTAATGCAAGACCTGGTTCACTAGGACCAATGCTCTGATACCAACTGTGACGATCGCTCCAAATCCATATGGATAATATGTCATTCATTGATTTCATTGCGAGGTATTTGACCTCTATATGATACGTTTTATAAACATTGCATTCTTTTGAAAAGGCACACCATAAATGAATATTTAAATCAAAAGTTTTCGACATCTGATGATTTCTACATATAGACAATCACCTTAAATAATAGTTTACAATAGTACTTCCGTTGATAATGCAGTCAAAATAAGATACATGGTGATGATTTAGTGAATGCAACGTTTCCTTGAAAAATATGCCATGTACGACTCCATGCACATAGCTTGTCTAACATATAAGCAAACAGTGGAAGACTTCTAGGAAACCTGAGAATAAACATGCTAACAAGTGTCAACACAAAGGTTGGTGAGTTCATAGTTTTATTGTTTCGTATAATATGTATGTAAAGGTGGATCACAAGATTTCAGTTGTTTCATCCCGAAACGTTTGTCAAATTATTCTATAAGATTGAGCACCCTGGTAACTAAGCTTTAACGTCTATATAATAAGTACCCCTGTGTTTAACATGCAACCAACATGTACTATACACTCAAATTGCATACGTCTGTTTTATAGTTCAGGATAGGGTTTCTATACCTGGAACAGACGGGGATGTCAAGCCCTATGGATCCATATACTACTACTCGCGCCCACCAGTTCTTATAACTGGCAGTTAACAGTTACCAAAGCTAAGGGATTTTCGATTCAAACTCAGCGTAGAATTTAGTATGTACTTGTATCCATTGCGTTTAAAATAAAGTGCATGTATTCTCAGCCCAAAAATATATATTGCAAAAGCAATTAAAAAGGGAGCAAATGAAACTCACCTTAGCAGCATATAAAGTCGTTTACCAAAATGTGACTGAAACTCGGATTACCAAATAACCGTAAATCTCAACCTAGAGAACATATGTTGGTCAATAAATGTCTATCAAGCTAGGTCTGGTCATAGTGTATCACAATCCTAATGCTCGAGATCGACATACAAAAGTTATCCAAAGTCGTTTCAAAAAGTCAATTTTGACAATAGTTCAACAAAACGAGACATACCTTATATAAGGAGTCATTTACTCGGTTGGTAATATTCAAAAATCCATTTTATCAATCTCGTAAACAAATTGTTTAAATCTTAATTGCAGATTCAAAAGCAATTTCAATTAACGTCAATCATAATTCAGTTGATCATATCTCTTAATCCGTTCATCGAAACTATTCGATATCTAAATGAAAAGTCATTGATTTTTCGCCAGCTTTCCAAAAACATGCATATCATATACCTTTTACCAGTAACATATGTATTTAATTCGTGATTCATCATAAACTGTTTAACGACGAAATTTAGCATACAAGCATGTATAAATATATATACTCGAGCACTAGACATGGATACACAATTAATATATAAAAGATAAAATATGAGTGCTTACGTATCAATATTGAGATTCAATATTGTAGGAAAGTACGTAGACGCAACGGAGATGATAAACACTAGGTTTGATTCACAAATATACCCCCGAACATTACCCATAACCTCCTTGGCAATAACCCATAATTTCCTTAGCTCTATCCCGCTTGAAAACCATTTTGAAAGTGACACGCTCATAACCTCGTCGTAGTATTTTATGTATAATACTAATTAATAATATTAATAATAATAAGATTAATAATAATATTAATCTTAATAATAATAATAATAATAATTATAATAATAATAATAATATAAATACGGAGTATGATATATGTGTGTGTAAGACAGAGACCAGAATGCTCGAGCTTTATAGTGTGGCCAGATTTCAGACTCCATGCGATCGCATGGTTTCTGTGTGTTATGGCCATGCGATCGCATGGCCTAGGATTCCAGCTCACATCTGATTTGTAATCTAGTTCGTCGACATATTAATTTATTATATATATAATATATTTAATTTATATAATTAATTATATATTATATTAAATTCACGTGCATAGTTGACTTGTAATTTTTGTTCCGATAAGTCGTACGTTGTCACTCGACTTATGTCCCGGTTCCGGTTTTTCGAATGCCCTTTCGTACGCTGAGAAAACTAGTACTTTTCGTTTCGTGACTCGTAAGTTTGTTAAAATATAGTCTTAAATTATCAATAAACTATATCACTCAAAGTGTATCTTAAACTTTCGAGTGTTTTAGTCATTTACTTCTATAAATCATTGTCTCGTAGTATATACATATACATATATACATTTTCATTTTGAAATAGTGTTTACTGTAGCAAAGTTTTTTACTGTAGTAAATAGTGATTTTCGAAAACACTGTAGCTTTTTGGGTACTGTAGCAATTCAAAAATACTGTAGCAAATTAGTGTTTTACTGGTTCATCTTAAACGTATTAGTTAACTTATCTAAATATCAATCGAATCAATAATTGAATGTTACTATCGTTTACTAAATAACTTGAAATCATGTATATATATATATATATATATATATATATATATATATATATATATATATATATATATATATATATATATATATATATATATATATATATATATATTGTTCGTGAATCTTCGAGAACAGTCAAAGAATAATTGATTACATGAATATAGTTCAAAAACTTTCGTGACTCAACATTACAGACTTTGCTTATCGTGTCGAAAACATTAAATCATTTAAAGATAAAGTTTAAATTTGGTCAAAAATTTCCGGGTTGTCACAAAATCGAAAAAGTTTTCTAGGGTTCATATGGAGGACCGATTGATGGGGTGTTGATGAACTGAGAGGATTGCAATACGTGCAGATTGAAATTCTTTATCAGGTTTCTTAATTGTGAGCTACGTACGATGGTAATAAAATATGTGAGGTACCTTTCAGCCACAATAAGGGAAATGATACTTTCAAACATCATTTTAATAGATCCACAATTTTTTTACTTCAATTCCTAAAATAGCCTTGAATGTGTAAAATAATTAGATGAGGTGAGAAATTATATATAGGGCATTTTAGGTAATAGTGGTAAAAGATTTGTGGATCTATCAAAAAGGTGTTTGGAAATATTATCTCCCCCACAATAAGCTTTCATTTTCAAAGATTGCTTTACGTAATACTCCGTATAATTTAAGTTTTGCAGTTACTTCCAGTTTAACTATTTTCTATACATTTGTAGTTATATACTCCAATATTCCCCCTTTTGCATCTTGAAGTGGTTTACATTATAGTCATGACGAGTGTAATCGTAAAGCTACTATAATTCTACTTCTTCGGCATATGAAAACTACTGTGTAGCAGATTATATGTTATAGCGTTAAATTTATGTAGAATTTATGTCTTATAGCATCCAATCTTCTATTAATTTTAAGAACTTTTGGGCTTTGAAAGGGTGAGTATATATAAATATATAATGTTGCCCTTTGGTTGCAGCGATCATGGGAAAGTAAAAAAGAGTGATTGAAAGATTTAATCAACAATTCACAAGAACAATAAAGCATATTACAATTGCGAATAGCCACCAATTGCTAAGATATTTTTGATCAACTTTTCTTCATTATAGGTTGAATGTTGTCATCCAACTATTCGACATAAATATACTCATCATAATCTGTTGTTTCTTGCTTTAGGTATGTATTGCTAACGGGTGGATCACACATTATAAAGTTAGCAACCTTAGTTATTCATGCACTTATGAGTTAACTTCATTGGTCCTTCCACGGGTGCAACTGGTAAAGTCGTAACACTATCTTCCGAATTTGGCAACAATATGTAACACCCCGTTTTTCTAAACATGACGCTTGTGCCGTCCTACGGAGCCCAAGAATGAGTATTTGATAGTTTGGATGTAATGAGTTGACCACGTTGGACTTTGGAATGTTTCAAAAGTGTATAATGATTAAAGTTAGAGGATTCGGGTTTTAAAGTGTTTATCAGGCAAATCGTGTTACTTTTCTACATTTTGGATCCCGTATGTTATCGTGGGTTATATAGGTTGTGGGTATAAGTTCGAATGGTTTAAAGTGCAAGAAAATGTCCAAAATTGAAGTTTGGAATGTGTGAGGCGCGCTAGAAAGGGTGTGAGGCGCGCACGCATGAAGAAAAAGCGGACAGTCAAAAATTACACTAGGTGCGCGGGGCGCACTTTCATGTGCGCAGCTCACAGAATTTACACTTGGTGCGCGAGGCGTGCATTATAGTGTGCGCGGCTCGCACAATTTACACTTGGTGCGCGGGGCGCATATTAAAGTGTGCGCGGCGCGCACACCCCTGTATCAGCATACTTTGTATTTTTTTTTAAGTTTTTGAAGGGTGTTTTGGTCCTTTCACTTTGGGGTCGGGTTTTTGGCCACAAAACTGACCCAAGGCTCACTAGGAGCTCATTTCTTATCCACAAACACTCACAACATATTCTAGTGAGAGAGGGTGATTTTTAGTGTGAGAAAGCTTTGATCTAGGAAGAAGAAGCTCAGTTCTCACCAAAGCTCGAGAGTTAAAGTTGTTCATCACGTTCTTGGCTACATTTTGGTAGTATTGGTAAGCTCTAACTTCGAATTTAATTGTTAAGATTCTTGTTCATAATTAGGGTTTGAGCTAGTTTGGGTTATAAACCCCATTTCTCATGAATTTGGGGGTTTTGCTTTATGTTTTGTGTAAGTAAACCCGACTATTGTGGGCTTAGGGTTGAGGATGAATTTGGTCATGGTTTGGGTGTTAAATCACTAGATTGTAAGTGTGTTAGTGTTTAGATGTTCATAAGAACTTGTTTGTATGACCAAATGGGTGTTAACCTTGATTTGGTGTCAAACTAAGTTATGGGTCAAGATTTGATGAATCGAGTATTTAAATGATTGAATCAAGTGTTAATTGGTGTTTTGGAAAGTAATCACTAGCCGTTAGTGATTTTGGGCATTTTTGGGACTTATGTCAAAATGAGTTGACTTTGATTGGGTCAAATTTAGTAATGGCACTAGTTTTGGCCATATGGATGTTTAAACTTTTGTATTAAGTATTAAATGATGTTTTTGAAGGTAATTACTCGCGAGAAGTAATTTTGGGTTAAAGTGATATTTTAACATAAGTCAAAAGTAGTCAAAAGCAATATGGGTCACTATTGCACGTGTTGGAGTTTTGGTGTATTTGGCTTTTGAAATGATTACTACCTAAGTAGCAATTTAATGTTAAGACCTAGGTTTGGTCTAATTGGTGTAAAGTATGATTTAGGTTAAATTGTACTTTGTTGTGTTGGTTTGAATTACCACCCGAAGTGGTAATTGGTTTGTGTCCATTAGGTGATTAAATGGGCAGGATTTGGCGAGCAAGGTGTGATCCCTCGGCTAAGGGATGTTTGTGTCGAGTTCTCTTTTAGAGAATGGCTATTTATGTGTATATTGTACCTATGTGTGATATAGGTGGTTACTTGCTCGGATTTGAGGACGAAGATCATGTTGTACATGACTTGTGCGGGCATTTCAAGGTGAGTGGAATAATTATGCGTGTACGTATATAATGTATTTATTTGTGTAGTATGAATGTGGCATTGTCGCGGTGTTTAAGACACCACATTCTAAGTAACGAGTAGTATTGTCGCGGTGTTTAAGACACTACTCATGGTTGATTGACATGTGGTAGTGTCGCGGTGTTTAAGACGCCACATTGGCATGGGAGTGGAATTGTCGCGGTGTTTAAGACACCACTCATTGTTTTGATTGACGTGTGGATTCGTCGCGGTGTTTAAGACGCCACATTGTCATGGGAGTGGAATTGTCGCGGTGTTTAAGACACCACTCATTGTTTTGATTGACGTGTGGATTCATCGCGGTGTTTAAGACGCCACGTTGTCATGAGGGTGAATTAGTCGCGGTGTTTAAGACATCACCCGAGGGAATTAGTGATTAC
This sequence comes from Rutidosis leptorrhynchoides, assembly GCF_046630445.1. NCBI lineage: Eukaryota > Viridiplantae > Streptophyta > Magnoliopsida > Asterales > Asteraceae > Rutidosis > Rutidosis leptorrhynchoides. Next base: position 59,187,564 of record NC_092335.1, read on the forward strand.
GCAGTGTTTAAGTAACACTAATGGATGTTATGAACTCCGGCGGTCTTTCGAGTACCGTTCCCTTGTATGATCGGGTAACCATGGTTATGTGTTGTAGTTTTAGCATATTAAATTGTGAACTATATGCTTTTGGCGATGCTTGCTTATTGTGAATTGCGGATATTTAGTATGCATTGTGATTGCATGTTTGTTGAGTTGCTAGCTCGTATGCGGTATTTGTGTAAGTGTTTGCAAATAAGTAGATTATATATGTATATGTATAATTATTGCATTCACTAAGCGTTAAGCTTACCCCTCTCGTTGTTTACCTTTTTACAGGTACTGTGTTATGAAGTTAGCTAGTTGTTAGACTAGTTGCGTAGGAGCACTTGGGCTCAATGGGGTAGCTATTGGACATTGGACACGGATTGGGGATTTGGTAGATCCTCGGGATTATGCTCTTGGTATCGGGTTGGGCTATTGTGTCTTAACCGTGGTGTTGTGTAAATGTTTCGAGGTCGTATTGTTTGGTTGTGTTGAGTCAAACCTTGTATGTGAAATACATTCTTGTAAGGATGTATGATGTCATTTGTAAACCAAGAGTCGAGATAAAACGTTAACGTGCTATTATGATAAATTGTATTCAGTTAAATTATTTGAAATGGTTTATGTAAAGTGGATATTTAATGGGACCTATCTTATAAAAAAAAAAATGTACTCCGTTTTTGGTTAAACGGATTGGGGTTGTTACAAGTGGTATCAGAGCATAGTCTAAGGGAATTAGGTGACCTTGGAATAGGTGCCTAGTCTTAGACTTTTGACGGATGTGCGTTATTTGCGGGACTTGTAGGAATACGGGTTGGATTGAGATTTGTTAGTGCCTTAGAGTAGGTGACTAACTAGGACTTGTTTTTGTCCAAAGTGTGATTATGTGGAGCCTTATTTCGTGTGTAAATTAGTGCCTTAGATTACTAGTGCCTAATGTAAGTAGGCGAACTTGGACGTTGTTTTAGTAATAGTCACCTAGGATGTAGGTTGACTTGTGGGTGCGGTGTACTTGTGTGCATTTATTATTATATTGTATATAGGTGTATATATACAGGTATCTTTTGTGCGGTATCCTAGGGATGAATCTATTGGAGAGATTTGTATGTTTGGCGGTTTTGAGTGATCAAGTTCATGGTAAGGACTTTGGTCATTCAGGTACTAGGAGTTATCGCGTGTTATTTTGTGTGAATGTTGCGTCAGTCCGGGTAAAGTACCTTGCGTGACCATGTGGAAATGGTATGGTACGCATTTGTAATAATGACCGATCACCATTATTACGAAAGTGTATCTTGACACTAAGCATGACATGACAAGTACCGAACGGAGGAAACGTGGCATGGTTGGGGTAGAATCAGGATGAGTGAGGAATCTTTTTATGGTTCCTAGGTTATAGTTGTCTCGGGTGATGTGCTTGTTGTCACATCGAGTTCCTTGCGAGTCGAGAAGTGTTACAGTGGATTCGTTTAGCTAAGTGAGTGAGCCAACTCACGAGTTTGGTGCGTGCTTAGTCACCCTAAGTAGTGGGTGCATTATTGAGATTGTGACTGGTTGTAGTTACCCATCGTAACTGGGATGACGGAATTACGCTTGCGTGTGTGCGACGAGGACTTGAATTTCGTAATGGAATGCGACAAGTCTAATGATTGTAGTTTTGAGATACACTCGGTAGAGTGTGTAGTTAGAGAATCGTGTAAGGATTCTAGTTGTGAGTCGCCTTGGAATTGGCGAATCGGGGAGTCTTTAGGTCATTAAACTCATGTGAGTGGGACCCATATGACAATGGTTGCGTTAGTGTGTTGTGGATTAATGGGGTAACATTCCTAATGGAATATCCCTTGTAGTAGTGATTTTTAACGAGGTGTGGAAGGATGTAAGACTTGGTGTTTCCAAGCATCTCCTTAGTGATTGGATGAAAGGTTTCGTTAGGTTATGTTGTTTTGGCCTTGTGAAAAATTGCGGGTAGCGTGTGATTGCTAGTAGTTTTTGATGAGACAATAACCTGTAAGGTTTGTCGAGTAGGTATGACTTCGGGTCATTGTTGTGGAAAGATGGGTGACATCGGGTGTATGGAACCCAAAGATCGAGTTCCTAAATTTCGGTAGATTGTGGTGGGAGTCTGCATGACACTGCGTCAGGTGCCTCCTTATACTTGCTAGTGTAAGGTCAAACTCCGGTAGCGGTGTGATCACTTTGTGCTTAGGGTTCCCGTGAGATACCCTTGGAAGCAGCAGAGATTACAATAGTGATCGATAGGTGATAGTAATTCGGTGGTTCCGAAAGTCAAAGTTAGAGAGCATTGCGGTAAATACTTCCTACGAAGTGGCGGATGAGCGAATCTGGTTGCTCTTGTGATAGACGGGTGAAGATGACCGGCGAGCCGGTGACGGACTTAATGTTCGGTTAAGACCAAAGGTTATGATGAAGTGTTGATATTGCGGTCGATGCAATTATTGTGTTGGATTGTTCACTCTTCTCTATGAGAGTGAGAATTTGTTGGTAAAGGTTCGTTGAGTGGAAGGTCGGGTGATCTCGACTGAGATGCACGACTGATTTATTGGAGTGACGTATGTTTAGGCATAGAGACGTATGTGGGACTTTGGTGGAGTTCGCTTTGCGAACGATTAAGGCAGTCAATTGTGATTTGTGGTATGAAGGTGCGAAGTCGTCGCGTGTACGACATCTCTGGTAATTTTGTATGAAGGCTCTGAGAGCCTAAAGTGAATTTGCAGTAATTCGGTGTTTATGATTAGTGATGAGAATGATCGTGCGTGTTGTGGAATGGTAATTCTGCGGGATGTTATCAACTTTGCGGTAAGAATGTGGAGCTAAATCCTAAGTGGGGGAGTTTTTACTGTCGCCCGAGGAAGCTCCGGTGGTGTTATGAATAAAGAAGTGTCAGAGTGTACCGTGCTAAGCCTCAATAGGTATTTGGAGTTCCTAAAGAGGAAGTGTGACGGGTTGTTAATGTCGACTCGAGATCGTGCGTTACGACTGTGAGTTATAATTTCGGAATTTTAAGTGTAGAGTTGTGATTATGGGATCTGATGAAGTGTAAGTCTTTTTAAGCAAGGTGGTCGTGTAGTACCAAAGTGCGGTGTGAGACCAAGTGCGAAGCTTGAAATCTCGGAGTGAGAGAATGAAGTTGTCGTTGCGGGTGCTCTCATAATGTAAATCTGGGTTGCTATGAAACCCGGATAGCACTATTGAGTTGGTACATGTTAGTATTGTGGTGTTTGTTGTATTTTCCCTGTCCGGAAACCTGATCGTGGAAGTTGTCAGTGGATTATTCCACTTTATGGACGAATGTGAGGCGGGGAATGTCGGTCCTGATTGTCACACATCGATACACGCAGATGTTGTTTGTTTGCGAGGGTATGTTCCCTAGTGATGTGACCCGTTAGTTGCATTAAAATGTCGAGACCATCCTTAACGGACGGTCTTGGTTGGAGGATTCACCCGGCATTGGTGAATATTTTTGTAGGTCGTGTGGCGAATTGCGAGTTTGTTGTGGTGATAATTCGCTATTGACAGGATTCTAGTACATGAATAGCTTCCATGCTAGTACTAGGAAGCCGTATTGTATGAGCGTGTTGTAGGGTTTAGGGGGAAATCCGGTGTCGAGTGTTGACGTATTGTTTAGCACGTGATGTATTATTGTTGTCCTGGATTAATCCAGGGACTGATGGTCGTGTGCGGATCGTTTGATGGGAAAGTTGGTGTCCCTAGTGTGATTATTTGGTGATACTAAAATTTCTTTGTTGAAGGAATGACCCGGTGGTGGAGACGGGGAAAGTTAGTTCTTGATTCAGAGAACATTCTCGATTGGATGGTTTACGGGTCGTTAATGTACAGAGGTTTGACACAGCATTAATCCTTCTCGATTTAGATTAACGCAATACTTGGTTCACGGCGTAGTGAATTTAGTAGATCGCGTTGGGTGTTATAGTTGTGGATGTAGCTTGTTGCGAGTTGTAGCCGATAAAATTTGAAAGAATGTATGGTGTTTACCGTATGTCCTAAGTGGGCATTTTGGGTGTTGAGTGTACGAGATACCATTTATTGTGATAATGCACGCTAATGGTTATTAGCGTGTGGTGAGACATTCGGGTTAATGGGAATCGTTGTGGACATCGAGTTTGGATATGTGTCGGAGGACTATAGAGTGTAGGTTCGGATTGGTTAAGTGACTAGGATCACGAGGACGTGATCGAATTTAAGTGGGGGAGAGTTGTAACACCCCGTTTTTCTAAACATGACGCTTGTGCCATCCTACGGAGCCAAAGAATGAGTATTTGATAGTTTGGATGTAATGAGTTGACCACGTTAGACTTTGGAATGTTTCAAAAGTGTATAATGATTAAAGTTGGAGGGTTCGGGTTTTAAAGTGTTTATCACGCAAATCGTGTTACTTTTCTACATTTTGGAGCCCGTATGTTATCGTGGGTTATATAGGTTGTGGGTATAAGTTCGAATGGTTTAAAGTGCAAGAAAATGTCCAAAATTGAAGTTTGGAATGTGTGAGGCGCGCTAGAAAGGGTGTGAGGCGCGCACGCATGAAGAAAAAGCGGACAGTCAAAAATTACACTAGGTGCGAGGGGCGCACTTTCATGTGCGCGGCTCACAGAATTTACACTTGGTGCGCGGGGCGCGCATTATAGTGTGCGCGGCTCGCACAAATTACACTTGTTGCGCTGGGCACATATTAAAGTGTGCGCGGCGCGCACACCCCTGTATCAGCATACTTTGTATTTTTTTTTAAGTTTTTGAAGGGTGTTTTGGTCCTTTCACTTTGGGGTCGGGTTTTTGGCCACAAAACTGACCCAAGGCTCACTAGGAGCTCATTTCTTTTCCACAAACACTCCCAACATATTCTAGTGAGAGAGGGTGATTTTTAGTGTGAGAAAGCTCCGATCTGAAAGGACCCGTCCTAATCCATCCGGACGAAGTCCATATTGATTACAAACGATTCACAACAGTTGATTACATCGCGAGGTAATTGACCTCTATATGATAAATTTTACAAACATTGCATTCGTTTTTAAAAGACAAACTTTCGTTACATCGACAGTTGACAGGCATGTATAGCATTTCATAATATATCCAAATATAATTGACTTAATAATAATCTTGATGAACTCAACGACTCGAATGCAACATCTTTTGAAATATGTCATGAATGGCTCCAAGTAATATCTCTAATATGAGCAAATGCACAGCGGAAGATTTCTTTCGTACCTGAGAATAAACATGCTTTAAAGTGTCAACCAAAAGGTTGGTGAGTTCATTAGTTTATCATAAAGAATCATTTCATAATTTTAATAGACCACAAAATTTCATACTTCCATTTCTCATAATCATACGTCCCATGCATAGAGACAAAAATATCATTCATATGGATTGAACACCTGGTAACCGACATTCACAATATGCATATAAGAATATCCCCATCATTCCGGGATCCTCCTTCGGACATGATATAAATTTCGAAGTACTAAAGCATCCGATATTTCGGATGGGGCTTGTTGGACCCAATAGATCTATCTTTAGGATTCGCGTTAATTAGTGTGTCTGTTCCCTAATTCTTAGATTACCAGACTTAATAAAAAAAGGGGCATATTCGATTTCGATAATTCAATCATATAATGTAGTTTCAATTACTTGTGTCTATTTCGTAAAACATTTATAAAAGCAGCGCATGTATTCTCAGTTCCAAAAATATATATATTGCAAAAGCATTTAAAAAGGGAGTAATGAAACTCACACATATAAATATTATAAAACAGTTAATAAAGCATTTGCATGTATTTTCAGCCCAAAAATGTAATGAGTAAAAAAGGGAGCAAATGAAACTCACCATAATGTATTTTGTAGTAAAAATACATATGACGTCATTTAACAAGTGTAGGGTTGACCTCGGATTCACGAACCTCAAAAACTTTTCCCAAAAATAAAATGTCCTAGACAAGGCTTGATCCCGCGACCTCTCACCCACCCACAACACCCTCAAACCGTCCCTCCATCCCTACTTTTCTGATATAAACCCCATACTAATTTTACTTAACTTCGATCTTTCTGTTTTCTCTAATTTCATTTTCTTCATTAACATAACCCAATTATCTTCATGATCCTAATTATCATCATAACAAACTGATTATGATCATCTTCAAATTCATAACAACAATAATGATCATCACAATCCTAACAGTTAATATCATCCAATTCTTGCATTACCATCAAATACCATAACCATTTCATGCTTTATCTATCATTTTCGTTACTTCATCATCATAATCTAATCATCATATCCTAATCCTAATCATCATCATAATCTTATCTTCGCTATCATCTTCGTTCTCCTTAACTCGTAAGAGAAAAAGAGACAGATTCGTTGGGAGTAGCAATGGCTACCACTCTTGATGGAAAACAGAAAAGTGATTCGTTTACAAGGATGCCCAAACAGAAACTGGATTGTCTCGGTTCAAATAACCAATAATTCATTTATCATTCATATTTATTCACGGTTCACTATCATTATACCCATTTCATCATTCATATCGATTCATTCGGCCCAATATCAACTTACAGCCCAACATAAGTTTAAATGACTATTCCTCAGTCCAGTTTTAACAACAAGGTTCACGGCCCATGTCTTGTGGCTCAAGGTCGACCGAAAAAAAAATATAAACTAACAAGAACTGATATAGGAACACAAGTGGGACAACATGTGGGATCTAATTTGTTTAAAATTTATCGGCCAAGGAAAAAGTAATACTCCAAGTGGTTCACATCATCATCTTTTGTTTTCATCATAACACCATACATCATTATCATATCATATACTTTTTATCTTAATAGAAGAAATAGAAGAAAAAAAAAACGCTGCAGCAATCAATGGTTGTTCATGGTAATTTGGGTGGCGATGCAAGAAAACAGAAAAATATATAGCAGCTGCAACAATAGAAGCGAAATAACATTTTTCATGGTGTTTGGGTTGGTAACCGAAGGGAGTAGCAGCGGTTTAGTTAGAAATAGAAAAACGTACAGCAGAAGATTTTGTTTGAAATATGAACAAATCATATTGTGAGGAAATAGATGGATAGGTGACCTCAACTGGCTGTGACAGGTGTAACTGTTGTGTCTTGGTTTAGACTGTAAACAGAATAGAAAGATACATGAAGCTAGGTTGTAGTAGACAACCATCCTGGTGTGATTGTGGGTTCGAACAGATACAATAAAAAAATAACAGTTGTAGTTGTTGTAATAATCGATGGTAATCATTACAAAAATAGTGATAAAAGTGAGAGAGAGGAAGAAGAATCAAGTGGGTGTGAAGTTGGGTTGGTAAAGGGGTTGGCGGTTTAAGGTGATTATGAGTTGTGTCCGATGGTTATCATGGTGGAAGGTGATGGAGTGATGGACTGGGTGTTCGATAGAAAAATAACACAAAGGTGTTCGAGGTTTGTGAGAGTTCTCGCACTAGAGTAGAAGAAAAAGAGATGGAATAAGAGAGAGAGAGAGAGAGTGGTGGCGGACGATGTGTTGTGGTGGTGTATGATGATGATTGAAGTAAAACCGAAAGCAACCAAGAATAGTAATAGTTTGATGGTTAAATGGGTTAGACTAACTCACTGTTAATACTTCCGATTATGTTCAAGTTGAAGATGGTTAAAATGGTTTCTGTGTTGAATTGGAAATAGAAATAAATTCTAGTAGTAGGTTAATGATGATGATGGATGATGTTTGATCAATCTTAATAATAGAAATAGGAAACAGCCACACAAGTGGATGCAAGAAATGAATTGGATTTTGTGGTTCTCATACGTGTATCTATGATACATAGATATATAAAGTTAACATGAGGTGTAAAGTTAAGATATGTTAAGATTTTTGCTTGAGCTGTAAACATGTTATTAAAAGTATGTATATATTTAATTCCACATAAACTAGCCCATCTATTATTGTTTATATATACATATCCGTGAAGTTTTGTTATCTACTTTGCCAACAATTGACAAGTTGTCTATATTGATTTCAAGAAGCAATCAGTTATAGTTTTGGAAGATAGTAAAAAAAATAGTGAAGCTTTGAGGATTTTTGAGATTCAACGTACGGAACCATTCGTTTGAAAAACGAGACAGTTTATGCACATTTTACTTTGTTACTTGATAAACTTTACAGTTAAAAAGGTGACTTCAAATGATTCCTAGATTGGTGTACGCACAAAATAGCTCTTATGATTAAAAAGAATCGAAAGTCACTACGATGTTGTATTAACAAATTTCCAATTTACTTAGTTTATTTGTTACTCTTTATGTGTATAAAATAATAGACTTTATTATTTCATAAAATATTTTCATGTTTAGTTTTAACAACACGATCGTATAATATTATATTAACGTGTTTCTTGTTATATATATATATATATATATATATATATATATATATATATATATATATATATATATATATATATATATATATACACACACATATACATATCCATTTACAATTAATTGTTTGTGAATCGTCGGGAGCAGTCGAAGGGTAACTGATTACATGAATATAATTCCAACACTTTCGAGACTCAACATCACAGATTTTGCTTATCGTATCGAAATCATATAAAGATTAAGTTTAAATTTGGTCGGAAATTCCCGGATCATCACAGTACCTACCCGTTAAAGAAATTTCGTCCCGAAATTTGAGTGAGGTGGTCATGGTTAACAATAAATATGATTTCATGACGCATATGAGTTGATCAATTGAGTTTTATCGGTATTGAGTAATATGGATAAAACCATTCGATTATTCGAGGAATACGAATGAAGCTGTCACAATATATTGAGATAAAGATCTAACTTTTAACGTAGTCACGGTGGAATTTAGAAAATAAGGTGCGTTTTAGCTTTTGACGTTGTCTTAGTTGAATTCCGGAATTCAAGGGATTTAAAGAAAATCTTTGAAATCTAAAAGATTTGATTCTTCGGTGAATAAAGAAATTAAGATCTCTATAATTAAATACGGTGATCTGCCTCGATTACTCCGTATGATATTCCCATTATAAATTAAACCTTTCCATTCTATTATTCTTACCATTCCTATATTTTTTTTTTATTTTTTTATTTTTTTTTTCATACATCCAAAAGATTGTGAAAATGGTTAGTCCAGTTCTAATCCCTAATATTTTCCTAATTATTATTTCTGTCATCCTTCTTTTCAATCTTCCACCAGAAGAATCTGTTTACCCTTACTATTACCTTGGGGTAATACTATTCTTAATTATGTCATGTCTTTATATTGTTATTCGTATTAATATCCACAGTTTGTAACCTCCGTGTTGTTATTGGGCTTTATATTTTCTCTTATATTTTGGAGCTTTGTCCATTCGTTTCTTCTTCTTGCCATTAACACCGCTTGTAATGGTTCAGAATTCGCAGTTATAACTTCGGAATGAACATTGTTAATGTTCTAAGAAGGAAATCGTAATGACACGAATTGATTTGTCAAATTACCAGAATCACTGAGAATAGAACTATCAAGAATATATTTTCTTGATATGTTCGGAGGTGAAGTAGAATGAACGTGTCGTGTAACATGGCACATGATGACGTTATGATCTGTGAATCATCACGTTCCATTAGAAACTCAGCATGACTTACTGTAATATAATCACGTTGATCAAGTGTCTTTATATTATACTAACTCATGCATCAGTTCCCAACACTACTTCAATAACATTCATATTTTAAGTTCGAAAGTTTACAAAATATAGAAACTAACAGTTTCTATATGATGTAATACTGATAGCAAGAAGAGATTAATAATTTCAGATAAGATTAGTTATGAAAATATATTCAAAAATATCGAGGATATTTATAATGAAAGATACGATAATATCTTGGAATATCTAAGATCAGAGGATGATAGAAACTATTATCCGCAATGGTTTAGAGTAAAGAGAAAGATATTCGCTAAAGACTTTAGCAGGCATTGAATCGTTTGGATTCTTTGAAGTCAAACTTATTCTTTGTGATTTGTCCACGGCTTTCTTCATAGTTTCACATAATCTGCTTTTCAGTACTAAATTTTCTATTGAATGTTTCCAATATAATGATACACAGGAAGCACGAAGAAGTATATAATTTCAGACGAAAATATTTATGAAAATATCCTCAGAAATATCGAAGATATTGATGAGGATATTTTGGAATTTCTAAGTTCGATGGTAGATGGAGAAAGGTTTTCCGCAAGATTTTAACATGACTTCGGAGCAAGATATTCTCTAAAGATTTCAACGGATCCAGAATTACCTGGATTCTTTGATTATAGGGTTTGGTCCTTGCATTTATCCTTGGTCTCCTTCACGGTTAACTCAATTCGTTTTTCAATACCAATTTTTCTATCGAGCGTTCCCAACACTCCATTCTTTATCATCAAACTCTTGGCCATTTAGGCCATCTACAATTTTACTGTTTCCTCTGCATTTAATGCAGCCATATTTGTATCGTTGATTATCAATCCGAGGTGGTTTCAGAAGAATGGTGTTTTTAGATGATTAAACGCTGATGGTAATATGGTGGAATATAAAAGGTTCTCCGGTAACAATAAAGAGTACACATATAAATATTAAGGTTATAATAAGGTTGTTTCGAATGAAAAGTCAAAGTTGACTTGCTGGAGCTGTGACAAAATTGGCTAATTTGAAAAGAAATTGCGTTGTTATTTTTGGAAATAACAATGCCAAAGAAGCTAGCACAGATACGTGTTAAACATTTATACAGGTTCTGAGAATTTTCAGGTGCATAACTATACGCTTCAATCTTTTCTTCCGTAAATGAAGTGCGGCTGGTTCATCCTCCCGATTGAGGTGTTTTCAAGAATTACGAAAGGTTTGAATGCAGATTGTAATCGTGAAGATACAAATGATGTTTAAGATGAAATCAAGTGGCAACCTTGAAGAATTATTTAGTTTCATATGTTATAATCAGTATTTTAATTCACTTTAATTGTCCAATATTATTAGTCCACAGTTTACAGTCCAATAATTCATATATAGTTTAATATATAATATTCGAATTAATTAATACGTATCGTGACCCGTGTACATGTCTCAGACTCGATCACAACTCAAAGTATATATATTATTTGAGAATTAACCTCAACCCTGTATAGAGAACTCGATCATTACTGCATATAGAGTGTCTATGGTGATTCCAAATAATATATATAGATGCGTCGATATGATATGTCAAAACCTTGTATACGTGTCCCGATATTTAAAGTACGTAAAATAAATAACAGAAATTAAATGACGATAAATTAAATGCGTAAAGTAAATAACAGAAATTAAATAACGATAAATAAAATTGCGATAATTAAATTGCGATAAATAAACTGCGATAACTAAAATGTAATCAGTTAGCTAGGAACAGTTAGCTAGGAACAGTTAGCGTGGATTCTTAACAAAATTTTAATTAGTTAATTTGTTTGTTTCTAACAACTTTTATTTTGTCCAATGTTTTCTTCATTATGCCACTTGTTGGATTGTGATAAATCAAAATCCAAATATGAAATTGAATAAAAAAAATGGTTATTCTGCGGTGAACGGATTTGTATATCTGTAGATGTAAGTAGGATAGTAAATGGATTTTGAATCAGATTCCAAGAATGTACAGTATAACCTATTAAAGTGAATTCTAAATATTCCTCGGGTATTACCTACCCGTTAAAATATTTTAACCATTAACAGTTTATACAAAAGAAATTTTTTTTTTTAATTACAATCTTTATGAAAATATACTTACAGATATATTTTCTTCAGATGTAATCACAGATTTAATGAGTTAATATAATATTAATCTCATTTGATTTACCGTTAGAACTAGAATATATAATCTCTAAAACATTGAAGATTACATAATCGTCATGTCGAACGAAGATAAATGATGTAGAACGATTCGCAGGTTGATGATTATGCTCGAGGTACATAATTAGATGTTGAGGTGTATGATGTGAACTTGAGTTGTTGGTGGTACTGGTATTGATGTTGGTGCTGGTGATGCTGCTGAAGCTGGTACGTTTCGCACCATATTCTCCAAATTGATTACTAGAGCGCGAAGTTCATTGACTTCTTGTATTACTCCGGGATGATTGTTGGTCGGAACGAGCGGATGAATAAGGTTTAAAATCTGGGTTATGATATAGTCATGGCGATATATTCAAGAAATGAGGATGAAAATGGTGTTACGAACAGGTTCGCCGGTAAGTGCTTCAGGTTCTTCGCCAAAAGGTGAATTCGGTTAGTGGAAGGGATCGCCTTCTGCGCGTCTCCATTGATTAAGTCGACTACGAATCCATCAGATGAATTGGAGATGACTGATTGGTTGATTCATTCCGGTGACGCTAATAGGTGAAACTCTATATCGGAATAGCTGTCGGAATCCAAGGAATTCGAACTGGTTGAGGGATTCATCTCGTACGATCAGATGAAGGACTTTTCGATAAGAAATAGATTATAGGATGTAGATTAGTGCCCTGCAATACATAATTTACATATGCATATATAATACTAAAATCCCATAAGTTACAGAGGAATCTACGAAAGCTGTCAGGTAGAGGCAACAATAATAGATACGCTAAGATATGAATTTATCTATACACTGTCTATACAACAGAGGCAGTAAGACATGTCTAGACTAAGAATAATGAGCAGGTAATTTCCTAAGGATGATAAGCAGATGATTTCCGACAAAAACGATAAGCAAAACTTTTGACAAACGGTCGATGTAGTGACCCGAACTTTTCCATGTTTATATATATTAATTGAGATTGATATTTACATGATTAAATGTTTCCAACATGTTAAGCAATCAAACTTGTTAAGACTTGATTAATTGAAATATGTTTCATATAGACAATTGACCACCCAAGTTGACCGGTGATTCACGAACGTTAAAACTTGTAAAAACTATATGATGACATATATATGGATATATATATAGTTAACATGATACTATGATAAGTAAACATATCATTAAGTATATTAATAATGAACTACATATGTAAAAACAAGACTACTAACTTAATGATTTTTAAACGAGACATATATTTAACGATTATCGTTGTAAAGACATTTAATGTATATATATCATATTAAGAGATATTCATACATGATAATATCATGATAATATAATAACTTAAAATCTCATTTGATATTATCAACATTGGGTTAACAACATTGTGACAATTGCTCCAAATCCATATGGACGAACACGTCATTCATTGATTTCATTGCGAGGTATTTGACCTCTATATGATACATTTTGTAAACATTGCATTCTTTTGAAAAGGCACACCATAAATGAATATTTAAATCAAAGGTTTTCGACATCTGATGATTTCTACATATAGACAATCACCATAAATAATAGTTTACAACAGTATTTCCGTTGACAATGCAGTCAAAATAAGATGCATGGTGATGATTTGGTGAATGAAACGTCTCCTTGAAAAATATGTCATGTAAGACTCCATGCACATAGCTTGTTTAACATCTAAGCAAACAGCGGAAGACTTCTAGGAAACCTGAGAATAAACATGCTAACAAGTGTCAACACAAAGGTTGGTGAGTTCATAGTTTTAATGTTGCGCATAATCTGTATATAAAGGTGGATCACAAGATTTCAGTTGTTCAATCCAGAAACGTTTATCAAAATATTCTACGAAATTGAGCACCCTGGTAACTAAACTTTAACGTATATATAATTTATACCCATTGTATAATCATCTTAATAATACACGCAAACCAACGTGTACGCTTCTCAAATAGCATACGTCCGTTAAAAGGCTAGCGCTCTAGCTCGGACGGGGATATCAACCCCTATGGATCCATATACTACTACTCGCACCCACCAGTTCTTATAACCGACAGTTACTAGTTACCAAAGCTAAGGGATTTTCGGTTCAAACTCAGTATAGAATTTAGTATGTACTTGTGTCCATTGATTAAAATAAAGTGCATGTATTCTCAGCCCAAAAATATATATTGCAAAAGCATTTAAAAAGGGAGCAAATGAAACTCACGCATATAAATATTGTATATCGGTTAATAAAGCATTTGCATGTATTCTCAGCCCAAAAATGTAGAGAGTAAAAGGGATCTTATGAAACTCACCTTAGCAGCATATAAAGTCGTTCACCAAAATGTGATCGAAACACGGATTACCAAATAACCGTAGATCTCAACATATCAATATTGAGATTCAATATTGTAGAAAAGTACGTAGACGTAACCGAGATGATAACACTAGGTTTGACTTGCAAATAATACCCATGAATATTACCCATAACCTCCTTGGTAATAACCCATAATTTTCTTAGCTCTATCCCGCTTGAAAACCATTTTGAAAGTGACACGCTCATGACCTCGTCGTAGTATTTTATGTATAATACTAATTAATAATAATACTACTAATAATAATAAGATTAATAATAATAATAATAATAATAATAATAATAATAATAATAATATAATTAATAAATATGTATACGAGTGTAATATATATGTGTGTAAATAAAATGAACTGTAGCAAAGTCAATTTTTACTGTAGCAATCCACTGTAGCAAAGTCAATTTCACTGTAGCAAATAGTGATTTTTGAAAACACTATAGCATTTTGGGTACTGTAGCAATTTGAAAATACTGTAGCAAATTAGTGTTTGTCTGGTTCATCTTAAACGTTTTAGTTCACTTATCTAAATATCAATCGAATTAACAAACGAATGTTACTATCATTTACTAAATAACTTGAAATTATATATATGTATATATCTTTCTTTGATATACATAGATCAGTTTTTAAATACACATTGGAAGTTATTTATAATTAATTTTAATAATAAATATTTCAACCTATCATATATATTCAATTAGATATTTAAACCAATAAGTTTAATGTACGGGATCAAACAATTAATACATTGTTATTTTTTTTCAAGTTATAGTATATATGTATCTATTTACATATAATTGTTCGCGAATCGTCGAAAACAACCGAAGGGTATTTAAATATATAAAAGTAGTTCAAAAATTTTGAGATTCAGTTTTACAGAATTTGCTTATCGTGTCGGAAATGTTAATCATACAAAGATTGAGTTTAAATTTGGTCAGAAATTTCCGGGTCATCACAGTACCTACCCGTTAAAGAAATTTTGTCCCGAAATTTGAGTGAGGTCGTCATGGCTAACAATAAAAATGTTTTAATGACGAATATGAGTTGATAATAGAGTTTTATCTATGTTTGAATAATATGGATAAAATAATCCAATTACTCGAAGCGTATGAGAGAAGTTATCGTAATCAAGTGAAATGGAGAATAGAGATGCGTCTTATCTCTTGATGTAGTAACAATTGATTTCCGGATTTTAAGGAATAGAAAACCTTCATAATCTAAATAAGATTTGATTCTTCAGAATTTGCGGAAATTAGGATTTTCTTTGATTAAATGCGTAATCTGCCTCGATTGCTATGTCTGATATTTCGCTTATAAATTGACCACTTCCGTTTCATTTATTCTCACCATTCCTATAATCTTCTTCCTTATTTCATACTTACAAAAGATTTGTGAAAATGCTTTATCCAGTTCTGATTCTTGATATTTTCTTGGCTATCATATCATTCATTCTCCTTTTTCATCTGCCACCAGAGGAGGTTATCTTCTTCTACTATTACCTTGGGGTTATATTGTTTTTCATTCTCCCGTGTCTTTATATTGCTATACGCATTGATATACACGGTTTGTAATTTTGGGGTTGTTTTCGGGCTTCATATTTTCCATTATATTTTGGAGCTTCATGCTTTCGTTCTCTTCCCGACTTTAAGTCAAGCGAATAATGGTCCAGAATTTGTAGCTATACAGTTCGGAATGAACATAGTTAATGTTCTAAGAAAGAAATTGTAATGACACGATATTGATTTGTCAAATTACCAGAATATCTGGAAAAGACCAAATCATCAAGAAAAATATTTTTTTTTTGATATGTTTAGAGGTTAAATAGAATGAAAGAGTTATGTAACATGGTTCATGATGAGGGTATGATCTGTGAACCTTTATCACGTTCCATTAGAAACTCAGCATGACTTACTGTAATATAATTACGTTGATCAAGTGTCATTATATTATACTAACTCATGCTTCAGCTCCCAACACCACTTCCAAAATATTCATATTTTAAACTTGAAAGTTTCAGAATTTAGAAACTAAAATAGTTTCTTTTATGATGTAACACAGTTATCGCAAGGAGATAATTGATTTCTGATACGAATGATTATGAAATTATCTCCAGAAATATGGAGGATATTTATAATGAAAGATACGATGATATCTTAGAATTTCTAATATCAGAGGATGATGAAGAATATTGTCCGCAAGGGTTTAGATTCGGAAGCAAGGTATTCGTTAATGGCTTCA
This sequence comes from Rutidosis leptorrhynchoides, assembly GCF_046630445.1. Taxonomy (NCBI): domain Eukaryota; kingdom Viridiplantae; phylum Streptophyta; class Magnoliopsida; order Asterales; family Asteraceae; genus Rutidosis; species Rutidosis leptorrhynchoides. Next base: position 59,204,059 of record NC_092335.1, read on the forward strand.
GTAAATACTGAATCTTTTGGATTCTTTGAAGGCAGGTTTCGTCCTTGTGATTTATCCACAGCCTCCTTCATACTTTGCTCAATCCGTTTTTCAGTTCCAAACTTTCTCTTTTTCTGAGCTTTGCCAGCACACTATCCTTTATCATCAAACTTTTTACTGTTAAGGCCGTTTACAGTTTTTGCTGCTTCATCAGCATTTTTCAAGATTTCGAGAACTAGTTCGCAGTTTAAGGTGTTTTTTAGAAACTTCACATTCGAAATCTGTAAATCTAGAAGATCGATGTTATCTATATATAACTGTTGTTGTAGAAAATGCTGCGAGATTCAAAATACTGATTGTTAATTCCCAGTAGTTGTAATGGCAATTACCGTTACAAGATGTGGATGAGTACATGATATGGTTTCAATGAACAATTATAATGGTTTTTCGGAGAGACTATACGTCACAGATTAATGAATTTGCTGGTACCTTTACTGTTAATGTGGTGCAACATGAAAGGTTCCCCAGTAACAAAAACGTATATGCCAAAGTTACAAGTCTGAAAGGTCGTCGTTGACTGGTTGAACGGTTGATAATACTGGATACTTTTGAAAAGGAATTGCAAAGTTATTTTCGGTAAAAACAATGCTAAAGGATCTTGCACATATTTAAAGTCAAAGTATAGCTTTGAAAGATGTAGAGATCTAAGAATGATGTCACCCGTTAAATCTTGACTTGGATTTTGATCCGTCAATATCAGAATATGTAATTGAATTTGTATGGAAACGATTATATATCGCTGTGAGCATAGTTAATAATTTTTGAATCAAAGTTGAATAATGTACAGTATAACATATTAATTGTGAACTTATATATTTCCCGGGAATTACCTACCCGTTAAAGATTTCACAAGTAATATTTTGTACAAAAGAATTTTCATTACAGTCTTTATGAAAATATATGTATGTATATTTCTTCAGATGTAATACGGATTTAATGAGTTAATATCATATTAAGCTCATTTGATTTTCAGCTTGACTTAGAAATGATTAATCTCTAAAACATTAAAGATTACATAATCTTTGCGGAGTTTTTCACTAATGAAATCAACACTTCATTATTTATTCTTATTGATATTCCTCGATGAAGGTTGTTGGTGCTCGTGGAATTTTTGTTAACCTTACAAGACACAGATGATGTTTTCTAGAAAGTTTCAAGTATATCGAAATTGAAAATGTAAAATCAATCATGTAATTGATTAATACACTTGGTTTATTATGAAATGGAATTCATTAAGTTGAAACAGAGATTGTAGTTAACAATGGTTAAGTTGTTAAGGAAGGATGTACATCATTGCATATTAGTAATATGAACTAACCGAGTAGTACCTACCAGTTAAGATTCACACATAATAGCTTAGTACGAAAAGATTTATTTTGATTTCAAAATTCATATATATTAAATATACATAAAATTCCTTCAGGGGAAATAAGTTAATACTTCATCGGTTATTGTTGCTGGTATTTCTTGGTAACTACGATGCGTATGACGTTGATGTTCAAAGTACATATTGTGATGTTGAGGCTTGCGGTGCGGATGTTGTTGGTGGTGGTAATGGTACTGTTGGTGTTGTTGTCGGTGGTACTGTTGATGCCGGAGATTCTGCTGGTGCTTGTAACCTTTGCACCATATTCTCTAAAGCCACTACCCGAGCGCGAAGCTCGTTGACTTCTTCTACTATACCGGGATGATTGGCGGTTCGGACGAGCGGATGAATAAGATCCAGAATTTGAGAGAGTATATGATCATGACGAGATATTCTGGAGATGAGAGAGAAAATGGTATTACGAACAGGTTCGCCGGTAAGTGCTTCAGGTTCTTCACCAAGAGGGCAATGTGGTGGATGGAAGGGATCGCCTTCTTCTTGTCTCCAATAATTAAGTAGGCTACGAACCCATCCCCAATTCATCCAGAATAGATGATGGCTAATTGGTTGATCCATTCCGGTTACACTGTCTTCGGAATTCAGGTGAATATCCATATCGGAATAGCTGTCAGAGTTTAAGGAATTTGAACTAGATACGGGATCCATCTTGTATAATTAGGGAGATGATTTTTATTTATTTATATGAATTAAATTATAGAATGTAGTTTGGTATTCTTCAATACATAATTTACATATGTATATATAATACCAAATTCCATAAATCACGGAGAAATTTTCGGAAGATGTCAAGAAAAGTTTACAGTAACAGATACGCTAAGATATGAATTTTGTCTATACGCTATTCATGCAATCAATGCAGTAAAACGTGTCTAGACTAGGAATGATAAGCAGGTAATTTCCAAAAAAAAAAATGATAAGCAAAACTTTTGACATGCAGACACGGTCGAAGTCCAGACTTACTAATGCATCCTAATAACTATCAGTTAGACACACTCATGCAAGACCTGGTTCGCTAGGACCAACGCTCTGATACCAACTGTGACAATCACTCCAAATCCATATGGACGAACACGTCATTCATTGATTTCATTGCGAGGTATTTGACCTCTATATGATACATTTTGTAAACATTGCATTCTTTTAAAAAGGCACACCATAAATGAATATTTAAATCAAAGGTTTTTGACATCTGATGATTTCTACATATAGACAATCACCATAAATAATAGTTTACAACAGTATTTCCGTTGACAATGCAGTCAAAATAAGATACATGGTGATGATTTGGTGAATGCAACGTCTCCTTGAAAAATATGTCATGTAAGACTCCATGCACATAGCTTGTTTAACATCTAAGCAAACAGCGGAAGACTTCTAGGAAACCTGAGAATAAACATGCTAACAAGTGTCAACACAAAGGTTGGTGAGTTCATAGTTTTAATGTTGCGCATAATCTGTATATAAAGGTGGATCACAAGATTTCAGTTGTTCAATCCAGAAACGTTTATCAAAATATTCTACGAAATTGAGCACCCTGGTAACTAAATTTTAACGTATATATAATTTATACCCTTTGTATAATCATCTTAATAATACACGCAAACCAACGTGTACGCTTCTCAAATAGCATACGTCCGTTAAAAGGCTAGCGCTCTAGCTCGGACGGGGATATCAAGCCCTATGGATCCATATACTACTACTCGCGCCCACCAGTTCTTATAACCGGCAGTTACTAGTTACCAAAGCTAAGGGATTTTCGGTTCAAACTCAGTATAGAATTTAGTATGTACTTGTGTCCATTGATTAAAATAAAGTGCATGTATTCTCAGCCCAAAAATATATATTGCAAAAGCATTTAAAAAGGGAGCAAATGAAACTCACGCATATAAATATTGTATATCGGTTAATAAAGCATTTGCATGTATTCTCAGCCCAAAAATGTAGAGAGTAAAAGGGATCTTATGAAACTCACCTTAGCAGCATATAAAGTCGTTCACCAAAATGTGATCGAAACACGGATTACCAAATAACCGTAGATCTCAACATATCAATATTGAGATTCAATATTGTAGAAAAGTACGTAGACGTAACGGAGATGATAACACTAGGTTTGACTTGCAAATAATACCCATGAATATTACCCATAACCTCCTTGGCAATAACCCATAATTTCCTTAGCTCTATCCCGCTTGAAAACCATTTTGAAAGTGACACGCTCATGACCTCGTCGTAGTATTTTATGTATAATACTAATTAATAATAATACTAATAATAATAATAAGATTAATAATAATAATAATAATAATAATAATAATAATAATAATAATAATAATAATAATAATAATAATAATAATAATATAATTAATAAATATGTATACGAGTGTAATATATATGTGTGTAAATAAAATGAACTGACTTCGGCTGAATTTATAGATCCTGACTTGTCCCAGCCCTCCATGCGATCGCATGGGTCTGAGGCACAATGGCCATGCGATCGCATGGCCTCTTTTTCCAGCTCAGGTTTGTTTAACTTCTTCCTCGTCGACATATTTTTATATTATATATATATATATATATATATATATATATATATATATATATATATATATATATATATATATATATAATATATTTAATTTATATAATTAATTATATATTATATTTAATTCACATGCATAGTTGACTTGAACTTTTTGTTCCGATGACTCGTACATTTACGCTCGACTTATGTCCCGCTTCCGGTTTCTCGAACGCATTTTCGTACGCTTAGAAAACTCGTATTTTATGTTTCGTGACATGTACCTTTGTCTAAATATAACCTTAAATTATCTATAAACTATATCACTAGAATTATAACTTATACACTTGAGTGTTTTGGTCATTTACTTCTATAAATCATCGTCTCGCTATTTGTTAATATATATATATATATATATATATATATATATATATATATATATATATATAATACATACATTTTTATTTTGAAATAGTGTTTTACTGTAGCAATTCACTGTAGCAAAGTCAATTTCACTGTAGCAAATAGTGATTTTTGAAAACACTATAGCATTTTGGGTACTGTAGCAATTTGAAAATACTGTAGCAAATTAGAGTTTTACTGGTTCATCTTAAACGTTTTAGTTCACTTATCTAAATATCAATCGAATTAACAAACGAATGTTACTATCGTTTACTAAATAACTTGAAATTATATATATGTATATATCTTTCTTTGATATACATAGATCAGTTTTTAAATACACATTGGAAGTTATTTATAATTAATTTTAATAATAAATATTTCAACCTATCATATATATTCAATTAGATATTTAAACCAATAAGTTTAATGTAAGGTATCAAACAATTAATACATTGTTATTTTTTTTCAAGTTATAGTATATATGTATCTATTTACATATAATTGTTCACGAATCGTCGAAAACAACCGAAGGGTATTTAAATATATAAAAGTAGTTCAAAAATTTTGAGATTCAGTTTTACAGAATTTGCTTATTGTGTCAGAAATGTTAATCATACAAAGATTGAGTTTAAATTTGGTCAGAAATTTCCGGGTCATCACAAACATTTAACAAGATCGTTAACCTAAAGGTTTCAAAACAACACTTACATGTAACGACTAACGATGACTTAACGACTCAGTTAAAATGTATATACATGTAGTGTTTTAATATGTATTTATACACTTTTGAAAGACTTCAATACACTTATCAAAATACTTCTACTTAACAAAAATGCTTACAATTACATCCTCGTTCAGTTTCATCAACAATTCTACTCGTATGCACCCGTATTCGTACTCGTACAATACACAGCTTTTAGATGTATGTACTATTGGTATATACACTCCAATGATCAGCTCTTAGCAGCCCATGTGAGTCACCTAACACATGTGGGAACCATCATTTGGCAACTAGCATGAAATATCTCATAAAATTACAAAAATATGAGTAATCATTCATGACTTATTTACATGAAAACAAAATTACATATCCTTTATATCTAATCCATACACCAATGACCAAAAACACCTACAAACACTTTCATTCTTCAATTTTCTTCATCTAATTTATCTCTCTCAAGTTCTATCTTCAAGTTCTAAGTGTTCTTCATATATTCTACAAGTTCTAGTTACATAAAATCAAGAATACTTTCAAGTTTGCTAGCTCACTTCCAATCTTGTAAGGTGATCATCCAACCTCAAGAAATCTTTGTTTCTTACAGTAGGTTATCATTCTAATACAAGGTAATAATCATATTCAAACTTTGGTTCAATTTCTATAACTATAACAATCTTATTTCAAGTGATGATCTTACTTGAACTTGTTTTCGTGTCATGATTCTGCTTCAAGAACTTCGAGCCATCCAAGAATCCGTTGAAGCTAGATCCATTTTTCTATTTTCCAGTAGGTTTATCCAAGGAACTTAAGGTAGTAATGATGTTCATAACATCATTCGATTCATACATATAAAGCTATCTTATTCGAAGGTTTAAACTTGTAATCACTAGAACATAGTTTAGTTCATTCTAAACTTGTTCGCAAACAAAAGTTAATCCTTCTAACTTGAATTTTAAAATCAACTAAACACATGTTCTATATCTATATGATATGCTAACTTAATGATTTAAAACCTGGAAACACGAAAAACACCGTAAAACCGGATTTACGCCGTCGTAGTAACACCGCGGGCTGTTTTGGGTTAGTTAATTAAAAACTATGATAAACTTTGATTTAAAAGTTTTTATTCTGAGAAAATGATTTTTATTATGAACATGAAACTATATCCAAAAATTATGGTTAAACTTAAAGTGGAAGTATGTTTTCTAAAATGGTCATCTAGACGTCGTTCTTTCGACTGAAATGACTACCTTTACAAAAACGACTTGTAACTTATTTTTCCGACTATAAACCTATACTTTTTTTTGTTTATATTAATAAAATAGATTTCAATATGAAACCATAGCAATTTGATTCACTCAAAACGGATTTAAAATGAAGAAGTTATGGGTAAAACAAGATTGAATAATTTTTCTCATTTTAGCTACGTGAAAATTAGTAACAAATCTATTCCAACCATAACTTAATCAACTTGTATTGTATATTATGTAATCTTGAGATACCATAGACACGTATACAATGTTTCGACCTATCATGTCGACACATCTATATATATTTCGGAACAACCATAGACACTCTATATGTGAATGTTGGAGTTAGCTATACAGGGTTGAGGTTGATTCCAAAATATATATAGTTTGAGTTGTGATCAATACTGAGATTCGTATACACTGGGTCGTGGATTGATTCAAGATAATATTTATCGATTTATTTCTGTACATCTAACTGTGGACAACTAGTTGTAGGTTACTAACGAGGACAGCTGACTTAATAAACTTAAAACATCAGAATATATTAAAAGTGTTGTAAATATATTTTGAACATACTTTGATATATATGTATATATTGTTATAAGTTCGTGAATCAACCAGTGGCCAAGTCTTACTTCCCGACGAAGTAAAAATCTGTGAAAGTGAGTTATAGTCCCACTTTTAAAATCTAATATTTTTGGGATGAGAATACATGCAGGTTTTATAAATGATTTACAAAATAGACACAAGTACGTGAAACTACATTCTATGGTTGAATTATCGAAATCGAATATGCCCCTTTTTATTAAGTCTGGTAATCTAAGAATTAGGGAACAGACACCCTAATTGACGCGAATCCTAAAGATAGATATATTGGGCCTAACAAACCCCATCCAAAGTACCGGATGCTTTAGTACTTCGAAATTTATATCATATCCGAAGGGTGTCCCGGAATGATGGGGATATTCTTATATATGCATCTTGTTAATGTCGGTTACCAGGTGTTCACCATATGAATGATTTTTATCTCTATGTATGGGATGTGTATTGAAATATGAAATCTTGTGGTCTATTATTATGATTTGATATATATAGGTTAAACCTATAACTCACCAACAATTTTGTTGACGTTTTAAGCATGTTTATTCTCAGGTGATTATTAAGAGCTTCCGCTGTCGCATACTTAAATAAGGACGAGATTTGGAGTCCATGCTTGTATGATATTGTGTAAAAACTGCATTCAAGAAACTTATTTTGTTGTAACATATTTGTATTGTAAACCATTATGTAATGGTCGTGTGTAAACAGGATATTTTAGATTATCATTATTTGATAATCTACGTAAAACTTTTTAAACCTTTATTGATGAAATAAAGGTTATGGTTTGTTTTAAAATGAATGCAGTCTTTGAAAAACGTCTCATATAGAGGTCAAAACCTCACAACGAAATCAATTAATATGGAACGTTTTTAATCAATAAGAACGGGACATTTCAGTTGGTATCCGAGCGTTGGTCTTAGAGAACCAGAATTTTGCATTAGTGTGTCTTATCGAGTTTGTTAGGATGCATTAGTGAGTCTGGACTTCGACAGTGTTTAGTTGAAAAATGATTGCTTAACAAATTTTGTTGGAAACTATATATTTTTAACATGTGAATATTATGTGATATATTAATCTCTTAACGCGTTTGATATTATGTGATAGATGTCTACCTCTAGAACAAGTCCCATTGACTCACCTAATAATAATGAAGAGTTAAATGTAAATTGGAATGATTCGTGGACTGATTCACAAGTTCCCGAAGAGGAACCGGAAGAAGAGTCGGAACCGGAAGAAGAGTCGGAACCGGAAGAAGAATCGGAACCGGAAGAAGAATCGGAACCGGATGAAGAAATATAACCGGTGGGGGAAATAATAAAACGGTTAAGTAAAAGAAAATCCTCAATCAACCGACCAAGGTTAATTATGGTCAATGGTGTTTCCGCCAAGGAAGCAAAATATTGGGAGGATTACCAGTTCTCCGATGAATCGGATTCCGACGAGAATTCCGATGATGTTATAGAAATTACCCCAACTGAATTTAAAAAGGCAAAAGAAAATAATAAGGGAAAGGGCATAAAAATAGAGAAATCTAATTCCAACCCCGATGAACTTTATATGTATCGTCAACCCTCGAAGTCCTTAAGTTGTAACAATGATCCGGGAACCTCTAAACCACCAGGTTTTTCTAAACCAATGTGGAAAACGACGGCTCGTATTAGGGCAACATCATATATCCCTAGAAACTTGGCAAAACGAACCAAAACCGAAGAAGAAGAAACAAGCGAGTCAGAATAAGATAGTTGTATTCGTGTGGTGTAATATATGTAATATAGTATGCTTATGCTTTATGATATATGATATATGTAAAAATTGCTTGTATTAATAAGTATTTTTTTTATGAATCTAACTCTTGTCTATTTTACAGTATAAAAACACAAAATGGATAGACAACCCAATATTTTAAGAGACCTACCCGGAGACATGATTGATGAAATCTTGTCTAGAGTCGGTCAGAATTCTTCGGCACAACTATTTAAGGCGAGATCAGTTTGTAAGACATTCGAAGAACGTTCCAAGAATGCCTTGGTTTATAAAAGGCTTTCGTTTGAAAGATGGGGGATATCACATTGGGAAATCCATAAGTTACGATGTGTTTACTTTGACGCATATATTGCGGGGAACCCAAATGCTATTTTACGCAATGGGTTAAGAAATTATTTTGACTCAATATATCCGAATATTGGACTTCGTGATTTAGAAAAAGCGGCTAACATGCAACATAAAGAAGCATGTTATGCTTACGGATTAGTAATGTTCGCTTCTCACCAAAGTGAGAACAAGAACATTGGGCTACAACTATTAAACAAAACGTTCCCACAAGTGACGGAGTCGGTAATTGGGGTAAGAAATGAGGTTTTTAGATTGTTACGGGACTGTTGGACATTACGTAACCCTCGTCCCTTTAACGACGTTACAACACGATGTCTTATCAACGGCCATAACGGTTATGTTCCACAAGACCAAGGATGGGAAGTAATCCTAGTAAAACCAGAATGCATGACTTGTTTCTGGACGTATGAATTACGTGTCTTTATTGCCTTTGCTGAACGACTTGTGTACTAGCTAGAATTATCTTCACAACCATCTTGTATCAAATTTATTGTGTGCTATATTTCATGCTATATGTAAAATAAGCGGTATTGTAAGTTTGTAAAATATTGTGTAAAAGTTTGAACGCGAAATATTATTATAATCAGTTTTTCATATAGAATTGTAGTAGTTGAATTGTATATTAGCTACTAAGTATGAACTTAACGGGTAGGTACTACCCGAATTTAAACTTATAAAACGCTAATATGAAGAAAAAGCTTTTATAAATGAGTTCATATTATGCTACGAAATACTATTAACTACTCTTAATATTCTGTATGATTAACTTGTTCCATTTGACTATTTTGAAGGAAATGGCACCGACTACTCGACACACCGTGAATATGAATGAAGAGGAATTCCGTACTTTTCTAGCTTCAAACATAGCCGCAGTACAGGCTGCGCTACATACCAACAATAACCTTGGATCTAGTAGTACAGGAAATCGTGTAGGATGCACCTACAAAGAATTCACTGCCTGCAAACCTTTGAAATTTGATGGAACCGAAGGACCGATCGGATTGAAACGGTGGACCGAGAAGGTCGAATCGGTGTTTGCCATAAGTAAGTGTACTGAAAAGGACAAAGTGAAGTACGCTACGCATACCTTCACAGGTTCTGCGTTAACATGGTGGAATACCTATCTAGAGCAAGTGGGACAAGACGATGCGTACGCACTACCGTGGTCAGCATTCAAGCACTTGATGAACGAGAAATACCGTCCCAGAACCGAGGTCAATAAGCTCAAGACAGAACTTAGAGGGTTACGAACCAAAGGATTTGATATTACCACGTACGAAAGACGATTCACAGAATTGTGCCTATTGTGTCCGGGAGCGTTCGAAGATGAGGAAGAGAAGATCGACGCGTTTGTGAAAGGATTACCGGAAAGAATCCAAGAAGATATAAGTTCACACGAGCCCGCCTCCATACAACAGGCATGTAGAATGGCTCACAAACTAGTGAACCAGATTGAGGAAAGAATTAAAGAACAGACGGCTGAAGAGGCCAATGTGAAGCAAGTCAAAAGAAAGTGGGAGGAAAACGGTGATAAGAATCACCAATACAATAACAACAGCAATTACAACAATAATCGCAACAACTATCCCAACAATCGCAACATCAATCGCAACTACAACAAACGGCCCAACAACAACAACAACAACAACCACAACAATCATCTTAACAACAATAATAACCGCAACAACAACAATCAGAAGCAGCTATGCCAAAGGTGTGAAAAGTATCACTCGGGGTTCTGCACCAAATTTTGCAACAAGTGTAAAAGAAATGGTCATAGCGCGGTGAAGTGTGAGGTCTACGGACCAGGGGTTAATAGAACGAAAGGAACAAATGTTGTCGGAATGAGTAATGGCGGAGCAAGTAGTGTCGGAGCAAGTTATGCCAATGTAGTTTGTTATAAATGTGGAAAACCGGGCCACATTATTAGAAATTGCCCGAACCAGGAGAACACGAATGGACAAGGCCGCGGAAGAGTTTTCAATATTAATGCGGCAGAGGCACAGGAAGACCCGGAGCTTGTTACGGGTACGTTTCTTATTGACAATAAATCTTCTTACGTTTTATTTGATTCGGGTGCGGATAGAAGCTATATGAGTAGAGATTTTTGTGCTAAATTAAGTTGTCCATTGACGCCTTTGGATAGTAAATTTTTACTCGAATTAGCAAATGGTAAATTAATTTCAGCAGATAATATATGTCGGAATCGAGAAATTAAACTGGTTAGCGAAACATTTAAGATTGATTTGATACCAGTAGAGTTAGGGAGTTTTGATGTGATAATCGGTATGGACTGGTTGAAAGAAGTGAAAGCAGAGATCGTTTGTTACAAAAATGCAATTCGCATTATACGAGAAAAAGGAAAACCCTTAATGGTGTACGGAGAAAAGGGCAACACGAAGCTACATCTTATTAGTAATTTGAAGGCGCAAAAACTAATAAGAAAAGGTTGCTATACTATTCTAGCACACGTCGAGAAAGTACAAACTGAAGAAAAGAGCATCAATGATGTTCCCATTGCAAAAGAATTTCCCGATGTATTTCCGAAAGAATTACCGGGATTACCCCCACATCGATCCGTTGAATTTCAAATAGATCTTGTACCAGGAGCTGCACCAATAGCTCGTGCTCCTTACAGACTCGCACCCAGCGAGATGAAAGAACTGCAATGCCAATTACAAGAACTTTTAGAGCGTGGTTTCATTCGACCAAGCACATCACCATGGGGAGCTCCTGTTTTGTTTGTCAAGAAGAAAGATGGTACATTCAGGTTGTGTATCGACTACCGAGAGTTGAACAAACTTACCATCAAGAACCGCTACCCACTACTGAGAATCGACGACTTATTTGATCAACTACAAGGCTCGTCTGTTTATTCAAAGATTGACTTACGTTTCGGGTATCATCAAATGCGGGTGAAAGAAGATGATATTCCAAAGACTGCTTTCAGAACACGTTACGGTCATTACGAGTTTATGTTCATGCCGTTTGGTTTAACTAATGCACCAGCTGTGTTCATGGACCTTATGAACCGAGTGTGTGGACCATACCTTGATAAGTTTGTCATTGTTTTCATTAATGACATACTTATTTACTCAAAGAATGACCAAGAACACGGTGAACATTTGAGAAAGGTGTTAGAAGTATTGAGGAAGGAAGAATTGTACGCTAAGTTTTCAAAGTGTGCATTTTGGTTGGAAGAAGTTCAATTCCTCGGTCACATAGTGAACAAAGAAGGTATTAAGGTGGATCCGGCAATGATAGAAACTGTTGAAAAGTGGGAAACCCCGAAAACTCCGAAACACATACGCCAGTTTTTAGGACTAGCTGGTTACTACAGAAGGTTCATCCAAGACTTTTCCAGAATAGCAAAACCCTTGACTGCATTAACGCATAAAGGGAAGAAATTTGAATGGAATGATGAACAAGAGAAAGCGTTTCAGTTATTGAAGAAAAAGCTAACTACGGCACCTATATTGTCATTGCCTGAAGGGAATGATGATTTTGTGATTTATTGTGACGCATCAAAGCAAGGTCTCGGTTGTGTATTAATGCAACGAACGAAGGTGATTGCTTATGCGTCTAGACAATTGAAGATTCACGAACAAAATTATACGACACATGATTTGGAATTAGGCGTGGTTGTCTTTGCATTAAAGACTTGGAGGCACTACTTATATGGGGTCAAAAGTATTATATATACCGACCACAAAAGTCTTCAACACATATTTAATCAGAAACAACTGAATATGAGGCAGCGTAGGTGGATTGAATTATTGAATGATTACGACTTTGAGATTCGTTACCACCCGGGGAAGGCAAATGTGGTAGCCGATGCCTTGAGCAGGAAGGACAGAGAACCCATTCGAGTAAAATCTATAAATATAATGATTCATAATAACCTTACTACTCAAATAAAGGAGGCGCAACAAGGAGTTTTAAAAGAGGGAAATTTAAAGGATGAAATACCCAAAGAATCGGAGAAGCATCTTAATATTCGGGAAGACGGAACCCGGTATAGGGATGAAAGGATTTGGGTACCAAAATTTGGAGATATGAGAGAAATGGTACTTAGAGAAGCTCATAAAACCAGATACTCAATACATCCTAGAACGGGGAAGATGTACAAGGATCTCAAGAAACATTTTTGGTGGCCGGGTATGAAAGCCGATGTTGCTAAATATGTAGGAGAATGTTTGACGTGTTCTAAGGTCAAAGCTGAGCATCAGAAACCATCAGGTCTACTTCAACAACCCGAAATCCCGGAATGGAAATGGGAAAACATTACCATGGATTTCATCACTAAATTGCCAAGGACTGCAAGTGGTTTTGATACTATTTAGGTAATAGTTGATCGTCTCACCAAATCAGCACACTTCCTGCCAATAAGAGAAGATGACAAGATGGAGAAGTTAGCACGACTGTATTTGAAGGAAGTCGTCTCCAGACATGGAATACCAATCTCTATTATCTCTGATAGGGATGGCAGATTTATTTCAAGATTCTGGCAGACATTACAGCAAGCATTAGGAACTCGTCTAGACATGAGTACTGCCTATCATCTACAAACTGATGGGCAGAGTGAAAGGACGATACAAACACTTGAAGACATGCTACGTGCATGTGTTATTGATTTCGGAAACAGTTGGGATCGACATCTACCGTTAGCAGAATTTTCCTACAACAACAGCTACCATTCAAGCATTGAGATGGCGCCGTTTGAAGCACTTTATGGTAGAAAGTGCAGGTCTCCGATTTGTTGGAGTGAAGTGGGGGATAGACAGATTACGGGTCCGGAGATTATACAAGAAACTACCGAGAAGATCATCCAAATTCAACAACGGTTGAAAACCGCCCAAAGTCGACAAAAGAGCTACGCTGACATTAAAAGAAAAGATATAGAATTTGAAATTGGAGAGATGGTCATGCTTAAAGTTGCACCTTGGAAAGGCGTTGTTCGATTTGGTAAACGAGGGAAATTAAATCCAAGGTATATTGGACCATTCAAGATTATTGATCGTGTCGGACCAGTAGCTTACCGACTTGAGTTACCTCAACAACTCGCGACTGTACATAACACTTTCCACGTCTTGAATTTGAAGAAATGTTTTGCTAAAGAAGATCTCACTATTCCGTTAGATGAAATCCAAATCAACGAAAAACTTCAATTCATCGAAGAACCCGTCGAAATAATGGATCGTGAGGTTAAAAGACTTAAGCAAAACAAGATACCAATTGTTAAGGTTCGATGGAATGCTCGTAGAGGACCCGAGTTCACATGGGAGCGTGAAGATCAGATGAAGAAGAAATACCCGCATCAATTTCCAGAAGATTCGTCAACACCTTCAACAGCTTAAAATTTCGGGACGAAATTTATTTAACGGGTAGGTACTGTAGTGACCCGAACTTTTCCATGTTTATATATATTAATTGAGATTGATATTTACATGATTAAATGTTTCCAACATGTTAAGCAATCAAACTTGTTAAGACTTGATTAATTGAAATATTTTTCATATAGACAATTGACCACCCAAGTTGACCGGTGATTCACGAACGTTAAAACTTGTAAAAACTATATGATGACATATATATGGATATATATATAGTTAACATGATACTATGATAAGTAAACATATCATTAAATATATTAACAATGAACCACATATGTAAAAACAAGACTACTAACTTAATGATTTTTAAACGAGACATATATGTAACGATTATCGTTGTAAAGACATTTAATGTATATATATCATATTAAGAGATATTCATACATGATAATATCATGATAATATAATAACTTAAAATCTCATTTGATATTATAAACATTGGGTTAACAACATTTAACAAGATCGTTAACCTAAAGGTTTCAAAACAACATTTACATGTAACGACTAACGATGACTTAACGACTCAGTTAAAATGTATATACATGTAGTGTTTTAATATGTATTTATAAACTTTTGAAAGACTTCAATACACTTATCAAAATACTTCTACTTAACAAAAATGCTTACAATTACATCCTCGTTCAGTTTCATCAACAATTCTACTCGTATGCACCCGTATTCGTACTCGTACAATACATAGCTTTTAGATGTATGTACTATTGGTATATACACTCCAATGATCAGCTCTTAGCAGCCCATGTGAGTCACCTAACACATGTGGGAACCATCAATTGGCAACTAGCATGAAATATCTCATAAAATTACAAAAATATGAGTAATCATTCATGACTTATTTACATGAAAACAAAATTACATATCCTTTATATCTAATCCATACACCAACGACCAAAAACACCTACAAACACTTTCATTCTTCAATTTTATTCATCTAATTGATCTCTCTCAAGTTCTATCTTCAAGTTCTAAGTGTTCTTCATATATTCTACAAGTTCTAGTTACATAAAATCAAGAATACTTTCAAGTTTGCTAGCTCACTTCCAATCTTGTAAGGTGATCATCCAACCTCAAGAAATCTTTGTTTCTTACAGTAGTTTATCATTCTAATACAAGGTAATAATCATATTCAAACTTTGGTTCAATTTCTATAACTATAACAATCTTATTTCAAGTGATGATCTTACTTGAACTTGTTTTCGTGTCATGATTCTGCTTCAAGAACTTCGAGCCATCCAAGGATCCGTTGAAGCTAGATCCATTTTTCTCTTTTCCAGTAGGTTTATCCAAGGAACTTAAGGTAGTAATGATGTTCATAACATCATTCGATTCATACATATAAAGCTATCTTATTCGAAGGTTTAAACTTGTAATTACTAGAACATAGTTTAGTTAATTCTAAACTTGTTCGCAAATAAAAGTTAATCCTTCTAACTTGACTTTTAAAATCAACTAAACACATGTTCTATATCTATATGATATGCTAACTTAATGATTTAAAACCTGAAAACATGAAAAACATCGTAAAACCGGATTTACACCGTCGTAGTAACACTGCGGGCTGTTTTGGGTTAGTTAATTAAAAACTATGATAAACTTTGATTTAAAAGTTTTTATTCTGAGAAAATGATTTTTATTATGAACATGAAACTATATCCAAAAATTATGGTTAAACTCAAAGTGGAAGTATGTTTTCTAAAATGGTCATCTAGACGTCGTTCTTTCGACTGAAATGACTACCTTTACAAAAATGACTTGTAACTTATTTTTCCGACTATAAACCTATACTTTTCTGTTTATATTCATAAAATAGAGTTCAATATGAAACCATAGCAATTTAATTCACTCAAAACGGATTTAAAATGAAGAAGTTATGGGTAAAACAAGATTGGATAATTTTTCTCATTTTAGCTACGTGAAAATTGGTAACAAATCTATTCCAACCATAACTTAATCAACTTGTATTGTATATTATGTAATCTTGAGATACCATAGACACGTATACAATGTTTCGACCTATCATGTCGACACATCTATATATATTTCGGAACAACCATAGACACTCTATATGTGAATGTTGGAGTTAGCTATACAGGGTTGAGGTTGATTCCAAAATATATATAGTTTGAGTTGTGATCAATACTGAGATACGTATACACTGGGTTGTGGATTGATTCAAGATAATATTTATTGATTTATTTCTGTACATCTAACTGTGGACAACTAGTTGTAGGTTACTAACGAGGACAGCTGACTTAATAAACTTAAAACATCAAAATATATTAAAAGTGTTGTAAATATATTTTGAACATACTTTGATATATATGTATATATTGTTATAGGTTCGTGAATCAACCAGTGGCCAAGTCTTACTTCCCGACGAAGTAAAAATCTGTGAAAGTGAGTTATAGTCCCACTTTTAAAATCTAATATTTTTGGGATGAGAATACATGTAGGTTTTATAAATGATTTACAAAATAGACACAAGTACGTGAAACTACATTCTATGGTTGAATTATCGAAATCGAATATGCCCCTTTTTATTAAGTCTGGTAATCTAAGAATTAGGGAACAGACACCCTAATTGACGCGAATCCTAAAGATAGATCTATTGGGCCTAACAAACCCCATCTAAAGTACCGGATGCTTTAGTACTTCGAAATTTATATCATATCCGAAGGGTGTCCCGGAATGATGGGGATATTCTTATATATGCATCTTGTTAATGTCGGTTACCAGGTGTTCACCATATGAATAATTTTTATCTCTATGTATGGGATGTGTATTGAAATATGAAATCTTGTGGTCTATTATTATGATTTGATATATATAGGTTAAACCTATAACTCACCAACATTTTTGTTGACGTTTTAAGCATGTTTATTCTCAGGTGATTATTAAGAGCTTCCGCTGTCGCATACTTAAATAAGGACGAGATTTGGAGTCCATGCTTGTATGATATTGTGTAAAAACTGCATTCAAGAAACTTATTTTGTTGTAACATATTTGTATTGTAAACCATTATGTAATGGTCTTGTGTAAACAGGATATTTTAGATTATCATTATTTGATAATCTACGTAAAGCTTTTTAAACCTTTATTGATGAAATAAAGGTTATGGTTTGTTTTAAAATGAATGCAGTCTTTGAAAAACATCTCATATAGAGGTCAAAACCTCGCAACGAAATCAATTAATATGGAACGTTTTTAATCAATAAGAACGGGACATTTCAGTCGAAGTCCAGACTCACTAATGCATCCTAACGACTATCAGTTAGACTCACTAATGCATGAGCTGGTTCGCTAAGACCACCGCTCTGATACCAACTGAAAGGACCCGTCCTAATCCATCCGGACGAAGTCCATATTGATTACAAACGATTCACAACAGTTGGTTACATCGCGAGGTAATTGACCTCTATATGATAAATTTTACAAACATTGCATTCGTTTTTAAAAGACAAACTTTCGTTACATCGACAGTTGACAGGCATGTATAGCATTTCATAATATATCCAAATATAATTGACTTAATAATAATCTTGATGAACTCAACGACTCGAATGCAACATCTTTTGAAATATGTCATGAATGGCTCCAAGTAATATCTCTAATATGAGCAAATGCACAGCGGAAGATTTCTTTCGTATCTGAGAATAAACATGCTTTAAAGTGTCAACCAAAAGGTTGGTGAGTTCATTAGTTTATCATAAAGAATCATTTCATAATTTTAATAGACCACAAGATTTCATACTTCCATTTCTCATAATCATACGTCCCATGCATAGAGACAAAAATATCATTCATATGGATTGAACACCTGGTAACCGACATTCACAATATGCATATAAGAATATCCCCATCATTCCGGGATCCTCCTTCGGACATGATATAAATTTCGAAGTACTAAAGCATCTGATACTTCGGATGGGGCTTGTTGGACCCAATAGATCTATCTTTAGGATTCGCGTCAATTAGGGTGTCTGTTCCCTAATTCTTAGATTACCAGACTTAATAAAAAAAGGGGCATATTCAATTTTGATAATTCAATCATATAATGTAGTTTCAATTACTTGTGTCTATTTCGTAAAACATTTATAAAAGCAGCGCATGTATTCTCAGTTCCAAAAATATATATATTGCAAAAGCATTTAAAAAGGGAGTAATGAAACTCACACATATAAATATTGTAAAACAGTTAATAAAGCATTTGCATGTATTCTCAGCCCAAAAATGTAATGAGTAAAAAAGGGAGCAAATGAAACTCACCATAATGTATTTTGTAGTAAAAATACATATGACGTCATTTAACAAGTGTAGGGTTGACCTCGGATTCACGAACCTCAAAAGCTTTTCCCAAAAATAAAATGTCCTAGACAAGGCTTGATCCCGCGACCTCTCACCCACCCACAACACCCTCAAACCGTCCCTCCATCCCTACTTTTCTGATATAAACCCCATACTAATTTTACTTAACTTCGATCTTTCTGTTTTCTCTAATTTCATTTTCTTCATTAACATAACCCAATTATCTTCATGATCCTAATTATCATCATAACAAACTGATTATGATCATCTTCAAATTCATAACAACAATAATGATCATCACAATCCTAACAGTTAATATCATCCAATTCTTGCATTACCATCAAATACCATAACCATTTCATGCTTTATCTATCATTTTCGCTACTTCATCATCATAATCTAATCATCATATCCTAATCCTAATCATCATCATAATCTTATCTTCGCTATCATCTTCGTTCTCCTTAACTCGTAAGAGAAAAAGAGACAGATTCGTTGGGAGTAGCAATGGCTACCACTCTTGATGGAAAACAGAAAAGTGATTCGTTTACAAGGATGCCCAAACAGAAACTAGATTGTCTCGGTTCAAATAACCAATAATTCATTTATCATTCATATTTATTCACGGTTCACTATCATTATACCCATTTCATCATTCATATCGATTCATTCGGCCCAATATCAACTTACAGCCCAACATAAGTTTAAATGACTATTCCTCAGTCCAGTTTTAACAACAAGGTTCACGGCCCATGTCTTGTGTGAAATGTCCCGTTCTTATTGATTAAAAACGTTCCATATTAATTGATTTCGTTGCGAGGTTTTGACCTCTATATGAGACGTTTTTCAAAGACTGCATTCATTTTAAAACAAACCATAACCTTTATTTCATCAATAAAGGTTTAAAAAGCTTTACGTAGATTATCAAATAATGATAACCTAAAATATCCTGTTTACACAAGACCATTACATAATGGTTTACAATACAAATATGTTACAACAAAATAAGTTTCTTGAATGCAGTTTTTACACAATATCATACAAGCATGGACTCCAAATCTCGTCCTTATTTAAGTATGCGACAGCGGAAGCTCTTAATAATCACCTGAGAATAAACATGCTTAAAACATCAACAAAAATGTTGGTGAGTTATAGGTTTAACCTATATATATCAAATCATAATAATAGACCACAAGATTTCATATTTCAATACACATCCCATACATAGAGATAAAAATCATTCATATGGTGAACACCTGGTAACCGACATTAACAAGATGCATATATAAGAATATCCCCATCATTCCGGGACACCCTTCGGATATGATATAAATTTCGAAGTACTAAAGCATCTGGTACTTTGGATGGGGTTTGTTAGGCCCATTAGATCTATCTTTAGGATTCGCGTCAATTAGGGTGTCTGTTCCCTAATTCTTAGATTACCAGACTTAATAAAAAGGGGCATATTCGATTTCGATAATTCAACCATAGAATGTAGTTTCACGTACTTGTGTCTATTTTGTAAATCATTTATAAAACCTGCATGTATTCTCATCCCAAAAATATTAGATTTTAAAAGTGGGACTATAACTCACTTTCACAGATTTTTACTTCGTCGGGAAGTAAGACTTGGCCACTGGTTGATTCACGAACCTATAACAATATATACATATATATCAAAGTATGTTCAAAATATATTTACAACACTTTTAATATATTTTGATGTTTTAAGTTTATTAAGTCAGCTGTCCTCGTTAGTAACCTATAACTAGTTGTCCACAGTTAGATGTACAGAAATAAATCGATAAATATTATCTTGAATCAATCCACGACCCAGTTTATACGTATCTCAGTATTGATCACAACTCAAACTATATATATTTTGGAATCAACCTCAACCCTGTATAGCTAACTCCAACATTCACATATAGAGTGTCTATGGTTGTTCCGAAATATATATAGATGTGTCGACATGATAGGTCGAAACATTGTATACGTGTCTATGGTATCTCAAGATTACATAATATACAATACAAGTTGATTAAGTTATGGCTGGAATAGATTTGTTACCAATTTTCACGTAGCTAAAATGAGAAAAATTATCCAATCTTGTTTTACCCATAACTTCTTCATTTTAAATCCGTTTTGAGTGAATCAAATTGCTATGGTTTCATATTGAACTCTATTTTATGAATCTAAACAGAAAAAGTATAGGTTTATAGTCGGAAAAATAAGTTACAAGTCGTTTTTGTAAAGGTAGTCATTTCAGTCGAAAGAACGACGTCTAGATGACCATTTTAGAAAACATACTTCCACTTTGAGTTTAACCATAATTTTTGGATATAGTTTCATGTTCATAATAAAAATTATTTTCTCAGAATAACAACTTTTAAATCAAAGTTTATCATAGTTTTTAATTAACTAACCCAAAACAGCCCGCGGTGTTACTACGACGGCGTAAATCCGGTTTTACGGTGTTTTTCGTGTTTCCAGGTTTTAAATCATTAAGTTAGCATATCATATAGATATATAACATGTGTTTAGTTGATTTTAAAAGTCAAGTTAGAAGGATTAACTTTTGTTTGCGAACAAGTTTAGAATTAACTAAACTATGCTCTAGTGATTACAAGTTTAAACCTTCGAATAAGATAGCTTTATATATATGAATCGAATGATGTTATGAACATCATTACTACCTTAAGTTCCTTGGATAAACCTACTGGAAAAGAGAAAAATGGATCTAGCTTCAACGGATCCTTGGATGGCTCGAAGTTCTTGAAGCAGAATCATGACACGAAAACAAGTTCAAGTAAGATCATCACTTGAAATAAGATTGTTATAGTTATAGAAATTGAACCAAAGTTTGAATATGATTATTACCTTGTATTAGAATGATAACCTACTGTAAGAAACAAAGATTTCTTGAGGTTGGATGATCACCTTACAAGATTGGAAGTGAGCTAGCAAACTTGAAAGTATTCTTGATTTTATGTAACTAGAACTTGTAGAATATATGAAGAACACTTAGAACTTGAAGATAGAACTTGAGAGAGATCAATTATATGAATAAAATTGAAGAATGAAAGTGTTTGTAGGTGTTTTTGGTCGTTGGTGTATGGATTAGATATAAAGGATATGTAATTTTGTTTTCATGTAAATAAGTCATGAATGATTACTCATATTTTTGTAATTTTATGAGATATTTCATGCTAGTTGCCAAATGATGGTTCCCACATGTATTAGGTGACTCACATGGGCTGCCAAGAGCTAATCATTGGAGTGTATATACCAATAGTACATACATCTAAAAGCTGTGTTTTGTACGAGTACGAATACGGGTGCATACGAGTAGAATTGTTAATGAAACTGAACGAGGATGTAATTGTAAGCATTTTTGTTAAGTAGAAGTATTTTGATAAGTGTATTGAAGTCTTTCAAAAGTGTATAAATACATATTAAAACTCTACATGTATATACATTTTAACTGAGTCGTTAAGTCATCGTTAGTCGTTACATGTAAGTGTTGTTTTGAAACCTTTAGGTTAACGATCTTGTTAAATGTTGTTAACCCAATGTTTATAATATCAAATGAGATTTTAAATTATTATATTATCATGATATTATCATGTATGAATATATCTTAATATGATATATATACATTAAATGTCTTTACAACGATAATCGTTACATATATGTCTCGTTTAAAAATCATTAAGTTAGTAGTCTTGTTTTTACATATGTAGTTCATTGTTAATATACTTAATGATATGTTTACTTATCATAGTATCATGTTAACTATATATATATCCATATATATGTCATCATATAGTTTTTTCAAGTTTTAACGTTCGTGAATCACCGGTCAACTTGGGTGGTCAATTGTCTATATGAAACATATTTCAATTAATCAAGTCTTAACAAGTTTGATTGCTTAACATGTTGGAAACATTTAATCATGTAAATATCAATCTCAATTAATATATATAAACATAGAAAAGTTCGGGTCACTACAGTACCTACCCGTTAAATAAATTTCGTCCCGAAATTTTAAGCTGTTGAAGGTGTTGACGAATATTCTGGAAATAGATGCGGGTATTTCTTCTTCATCTGATCTTCACGCTCCCAGGTGAACTCGAGTCCTCTACGAGCATTCCATCGAACCTTAACAATTGGTATCTTGTTTTGCTTAAGTCTTTTAACCTCACGATCCATTATTTCGACGGGTTCTTCGATGAATTGAAGTTTTTCGTTGATTTGGATTTCATCTAACGGAATAGTGAGATCTTCTTTAGCAAAACATTTCTTCAAATTCGAGACGTGGAAAGTGTTATGTACAGCCGCGAGTTATTGAGGTAACTCAAGTCGGTAAGCTACTGGTCCGACACGATCAATAATCTTGAATGGTCCAATATACCTTGGATTTAATTTCCCTCGTTTACCAAATCGAACAACGCCTTTCCAAGGTACAACTTTAAGCATGACCATCTCTCCAATTTCAAATTCTATATCTTTTCTTTTAATGTCAGCGTAGCTCTTTTGTCGACTTTGGGCGGTTTTCAACCGTTGTTGAATTTGGATGATCTTCTCGGTAGTTTCTTGTATAATCTCCGGACCCGTAATCTGTCTATCCCCCACTTCACTCCAACAAATCAGAGACCTGCACTTTCTACCATAAAGTGCTTCAAACGGGGCCATCTCAATGCTTGAATGGTAGCTGTTGTTGTAGGAAAATTCTGCTAACGGTAGATGTCGATCCCAACTGTTTCCGAAATCAATAACACATGCTCGTAGCATGTATTCAAGCATTTGTATCGTCCTTTCGCTCTGCCCATCAGTTTGTGGATGATAGGCAGTACTCATTTCTAGACGAGTTCCTAATGCTTGCTGTAATGTCTGCCAGAATCTTGAAATAAATCTGCCATCCCTATCAGAGATAATAGAGATTGGTATTCCATGTCTGGAGATGACTTCCTTCAAATACAGTCGTGCTAACTTCTCCATCTTGTCATCTTCTCTTATTGGCAGGAAGTGTGCTGATTTGGTGAGACGATCAACTATTACCCAAATAGTATCAAAACCACTTGCAGTCCTTGGCAATTTAGTGATGAAATCCATGGTAATGTTTTCCCATTTCCATTCTGGAATTTCGGGTTGTTGAAGTAGACCTGATGGTTTCTGATGCTTAGCTTTGACCTTAGAACACGTCAAACATTCTCCTACGTATTTAGCAACATCGGCTTTCATACCCGGCCACCAAAAATGTTTCTTGAGATCCTTGTACATCTTCCCCGTTCCAGGATGTATTGAGTATCTGGTTTTATGAGCTTCTCTAAGTACCATTTCTCTCATATCTCCAAATTTTGGTACCCAAATCCTTTCAGCCCTATACCGGGTTCCGTCTTCCTGAATATTAAGATGCTTCTCTGATCCTTTGGGTATTTCATCCTTTAAATTTCCCTCTTTTAAAACTCCTTGTTGCGCCTCCTTTATTTGAGTAGTAAGGTTATTATGAATCATTATATTCATAGATTTTACTCGAATGGGTTCTCTGTCCTTCCTGCTCAAGGCATCGGCTACCACATTTGCCTTCCCCGGGTGGTAACGAATCTCAAAGTCGTAATCATTCAATAATTCAATCCACCTACGCAGCCTCATATTCAGTTGTTTCTGATTAAATATGTGTTGAAGACTTTTGTGGTCGGTATATATAATACTTTTGACCCCATATAAGTAGTGCCTCCAAGTCTTTAATGCAAAAACAACCGCGCCTAATTCCAAATCATGTGTCGTATAATTTTGTTCGTGAATCTTCAATTGTTTAGACGCATAAGCAATCACCTTCGTTCGTTGCATTAATACACAACCGAGACCTTGCTTTGATGCGTCACAATAAATCACAAAATCATCATTCCCTTCAGGCAATGACAATATAGGTGCCGTAGTTAGCTTTTTCTTCAATAACTGAAACGCTTTCTCTTGTTCATCATTCCATTCAGATTTCTTCCCTTTATGCGTTAATGCAGTCAAGGGTTTTGCTATTCTGGAAAAGTCTTGGATGAACCTTCTGTAGTAACCAGCTAGTCCTAAAAACTGGCGTATGTGTTTCGGAGTTTTCGGGGTTTCCCACTTTTCAACAGTTTCTATCTTTTCCGGATCCACCTTAATACCTTCTTTGTTCACTATGTGACCGAGGAATTGAACTTCTTCCAACCAAAATGCACACTTTGAAAACTTAGCGTACAATTCTTCCTTCCTCAATACTTCTAACACCTTTCTCAAATGTTCACCGTGTTCTTGGTCATTCTTTGAGTAAATAAGTATGTCATCAATGAAAACAATGACAAACTTGTCAAGGTATGGTCCACACACTCAGTTCATAAGGTCCATGAACACAGCTGGTGCATTAGTTAAACCAAACAGCATGACCATAAACTCGTAATGACCGTAACGTGTTCTAAAAGCAGTCTTTGGAATATCATCTTCTTTCACCCGCATTTGATGATACCCAGAACGTAAGTCAATCTTTGAATAAACAGACGAGCCTTGTAGTTGATCAAATAAGTCATCGATTCTCGGTAGTGGGTAGCGGTTCTTGATGGTAAGCTTGTTCAACTCTCGGTAGTCGATACACAACCTGAATGTACCATCTTTCTTCTTGACAAACAAAACAGGAGCTCCCCACGGTGATGTGCTTGGTCTAATGAAACCACGCTCTAAAAGTTCTTGTAATTGGCTTTGCAGTTCTTTCATCTCGCTGGGTGCAAGTCTGTAAGGAGCACGAGCTATTGGTGCAGCTCCTGGTACAAGATTTATTTGAAATTCAACGGATCGATGTGGGGGTAATTCCGGTAATTCTTTCGGAAATACATCGGGAAATTCTTTTGCAATGGGAACATCATTGATGCTCTTTTCTTCAGTTTTTACTTTCTCGACGTGTGCTAGAACAGCATAGCAACCTTTTCTTATTAGTTTTTGTGCCTTCAAATTACTAATAAGATGTAGCTTCGTGTTTCCCTTTTCTCCGTACACCATTAAGGGTTTTCCTTTTTCTCGTATAATGCGAATTGCATTTTTGTAACAAACAATCTCTGCTTTCACTTCTTTCAACCAGTCCATACCGATTATCACATCAAAACTCGCTAACTCTACCGGTATCAAATCAATCTTAAATGTTTTGCTAACCAGTTTAATTTCTCGATTCCGACATATATTATCTGCTGAAATTAATTTACCATTTGCTAATTCGAGTAAAAATTTACTATCCAAAGGCGTCAATGGACAACTTAATTTAGCACAAAAATCTCTACTCATATAGCTTCTATCCGCACCCGAATCAAATAAAACGTAAGCAGATTTATTGTCAATAAGAAACGTACCTGTAACAAGCTCCGGGTCTTCCTGTGCCTCTGCCGCATTAATATTGAAAACTCTTCCGCGGCCTTGTCCATTCGTGTTCTCCTGGTTCGGGCAATTTCTAATAATGTGGCCCGGTTTTCCACATTTATAACAAACTACATTGGCATAACTTGCTCCGACACTACTTGCTCCGCCATTACTCGTTCCGACACCATTTGTTCCTTTCGTTCTATTAACCCCTGGTCCGTAGACCTCACACTTCGCCGCGCTATGACCATTTCTTTTACACTTGTTGCAAAATTTGGTGCAGAACCCCGAGTGATACTTTTCACACCTTTGGCATAGCTACTTCTGATTGTTGTTGTTGTTGCGGTTATTATTGTTGTTGGGATGATTGTTGTAGTTAATGTTGTTGTTGTTCTTGTTGTTGTTGTTGGGCCTTTTGTTGTAGTTGCGATTGATGTTGCGATTGTTGGGATAATTGTTGCGATTATTGTTGTAATTGCTGATGTTGTTGTATTGGTGATTCTTATCACCGTTTTCCTCCCACTTTCTTTTGACTTACTTCATATTGGCCTCTTCAGCAGTCTGTTCTTTAATTCTTTCTTCAATCTGGTTCACTAGTTTGTGAGCCATTCTACATGCCTGTTGTATGGAGGCGGGCTTGTGTGAACTTATATCTTCTTGGATTCTTTCCGGTAATCCTTTCACAAACGCGTCGATCTTCTCTTCCTCATCTTCGAATGCTCCCGGACACAATAGGCACAATTCTGTGAATCATCTTTCGTACGTGGTAATATCAAATCCTTGGGTTCGTAACCCTCTAAGTTCTGTCTTGAGCTTATTGACCTCGGTTCTGGGACGGTACTTCTCGTTCATCAAGTGCTTGAATGCTGACCACGGTAGTGCGTACGCATCGTCTTGTCCCACTTGCTCTAGATAGGTATTCCACCATGTTAACGCAGAACCTGTGAAGGTATGCGTAGCGTACTTCACTTTGTCCTCTTCAGTACACTTACTTATGGCAAACACCGATTCGACCTTCTCGGTCCACCGTTTCAATCCGATCGGTCCTTCGGTTCCATCAAATTCCAAAGGTTTGCAGGCAGTGAATTCTTTGTAGGTGCATCCTACACGATTTCCTGTACTGCTAGATCCAAGGTTATTGTTGGTATGTAGCGCAGCCTGTACTGCGGCTATGTTTGAAGCTAGAAAAGTACGGAATTCCTCTTCATTCATATTCACGGTGTGTCGAGTAGTCGGTGCCATTTCCTTCAAAATAGTCAAATGGAACAAGTTAATCATACAGAATATTAAGAGTAGTTAATAGTATTTCGTAGCATAATATGAACTCATTTATAAAAGCTTTTTCTTCATATTAGCGTTTTATAAGTTTAAATTCGGGTAGTACCTACCAGTTAAGTTCATACTTAGTAGCTAATATACAATTCAACTACTACAATTCTATATGAAAAACTGATTATAATAATATTTCGCGTTCAAACTTTTACACAATATTTTACAAACTTACAATACCGCTTATTTTACATATAGCATGAAATATAGCACACAATAAATTTGATACAAGATGGTTGTGAAGATAATTCTAGCTAGTACATAAGTCGTTCAGCAAAGGCAATAAAGACACGTAATTCATACGTCCAGAAACAAGTCATGCATTCTGGTTTTACTAGGATTACTTCCCATCCTTGGTCTTGTGGAACATAACCGTTATGGCCGTTGATAAGACAGTGTGTTGTAACGTCGTCAAAGGGACGAGGGTTACGTAATGTCCAACAGTCCCGTAACAATCTAAAAACCTCATTTCTTACCCCAATTACCGACTCCGTCACTTGTGGGAATGTTTTGTTTAATAGTTGGAGCCCGATGTTCTTGTTCTCACTTTGGTGAGAAGCGAACATTACTAATCCGTAAGCATAACATGCTTCTTTATGTTGCATGTAAGCCGCTTTTTCTAAATCACGAAGTCCAATATTCGGATATATTGAGTCAAAATAATTTCTTAACCCATTGCGTAAAATAGCATTTGGGTTCCCCGCAATATATGCGTCAAAGTAAACACATCGTAACTTATGAATTTCCCAATGTGATATCCCCCATCTTTCGAACGAAAGCCTTTTATAAACCAAGGCATTCTTGGAACGTTCTTCGAATGTCTTACAAATTGATCTCGCCTTAAATAGTTGTGCCGAAGAATTCTGACCGACTCTAGACAAGATTTCATCAATCATGTCTCCGGGTAGGTCTCTTAAAATATTGGGTTGTCTATCCATTTTGTGTTTTTATACTGTAAAATAGACAAGAGTTAGATTCATAAAAAAAATACTTATTAATACAAGCAATATTTTTTACATATATCTTAAAGCATAAGCACACTATATTACATATATTACACCACACGAATACAACTATCTTATTCCGACTCGCTTGTTTCTTCTTCTTTGGTTTTGGTTCGTTTTGCCAAGTTTCTAGGGATATATGATGTTCCCCTAATACGAGCCGTCGTTTTCCACATTGGTTTAGAAAAACCTGGTGGTTTAGAGGTTCCCGGGTCATTGTTACAACTTAAGGACTTCGGGGGTTGACGATACATATAAAGTTCATCGGGGTTGGAATTAGATTTCTCTATTTTTATGCCCTTTCCCTTATTATTTTCTTTTGCCTTTTTAAATTCAGTTGGGGTAATTTCTATAACATCATCGTAATTCTCGTCGGAATCCGATTCATCGGAGAATTGGTAATCCTCCCAATATTTTGCTTCCTTGGCGGAAACACCATTGACCATAACTAACCTTGGTCGGTTGGTTGAGGATTTTCTTTTACTTAACCGTTTTATTATTTCCCCCACCGGTTCTATTTCTTCATCCGGTTCCGATTCTTCTTCCGGTTCCGATTCTTCTTCCGGTTCCGACTCTTCTTCCGGTTCCTCTTCGGGAACTTGTGAATCAGTCCACGAATCATTCCAATTTACATTTGACTCTTCATTATTATTAGGTGAGTCAATGGGACTTGTTCTAGAGGTAGACATCTATCACATAATATCAAACGCGTTAAGAGATTAATATATCACATAATATTCACATGTTAAAAATATATAGTTTCCAACAAAATTTGTTAAGCAATCATTTTTCAAGTAAACACGGTCGAAGTCCAGACTCACTAATGCATCCTAACAAACTCGATAAGACACACTAATGCAAAATTCTGGTTCTCTAAGACCAACGCTCTGATACCAACTGAAATGTCCCGTTCTTATTGATTAAAAACGTTCCATATTAATTGATTTCGTTGCGAGGTTTTGACCTCTATATGAGACGTTTTTCAAAGACTGCATTCATTTTAAAACAAACCATAACCTTTATTTCATCAATAAAGGTTTAAAAAGCTTTACGTAGATTATCAAATAATGATAATCTAAAATATCCTGTTTACACAAGACCATTATATAATGGTTTACAATACAAATATGTTACAACAAAATAAGTTTCTTGAATGCAGTTTTTACACAATATCATACAAGCATGGACTCCAAATCTCGTCCTTATTTAAGTATGCGACAGCGAAAGCTCTTAATAATCACCTGAGAATAAACATGCTTAAAACATCAACAAAAATGTTGGTGAGTTATAGGTTTAACCTATATATATCAAATCATAATAATAGACCACAAGATTTCATATTTCAATACACATCCCATACATAGAGATAAAAATCATTCATATGGTGAACACCTGGTAACCAACATTAACAAGATGCATATATAAGAATATCCCCATCATTCCGGGACACCCTTCGGATATGATATAAATTTCGAAGTACTAAAGCATCCGGTACTTTGGATGGGGTTTGTTAGGCCCAATAGATCTATCTTTAGGATTCGCGTCAATTAGGGTGTCTGTTCCCTAATTCTTAGATTACCAGACTTAATAAAAAGGGGCATATTCGATTTCGATAATTCAACCATAGAATGTAGTTTCACGTACTTGTGTCTATTTTGTAAATCATTTATAAAACCTGCATGTATTCTCATCCTAAAAATATTAGATTTTAAAAGTGGGACTATAACTCACTTTCACAGATTTTTACTTCGTCGGGAAGTAAGACTTGGCCACTGGTTGATTCACGAACCTATAACAATATATACATATATATCAAAGTATGTTCAAAATATATTTACAACACTTTTAATATATTTTGATGTTTTAAGTTTATTAAGTCAGCTGTCCTCGTTAGTAACCTATAACTAGTTGTCCACAGTTAGATGTACAGAAATAAATCGATAAATATTATCTTGAATCAATCTACGACCCAGTGTATATGTATCTCAGTATTGATCACAACTCAAACTATATATATTTTGGAATCAACCTCAACCCTGTATAGCTAACTCCAACATTCACATATAGAGTGTCTATGGTTGTTCCGAAATATATATAGATGTGTCAACATGATAGGTCGAAACATTGTATACGTGTCTATGGTATCTCAAGATTACATAATATACAATACAAGTTGATTAAGTTATGGTTGGAATAGATTTGTTACCAATTTTCACGTAGCTAAAATGAGAAAAATTATCCAATCTTGTTTTACCCATAACTTCTTCATTTTAAATCCGTTTTGAGTGAATCAAATTGCTATGGTTTCATATTGAACTCTATTTTATGAATCTAAACAGAAAAATTATAGGTTTATAGTCGGAAAAATAAGTTACAAGTCGTTTTTGTAAAGGTAGTCATTTCAGTCGAAAGAACGACGTCTAGATGACCATTTTAGAAAACATACTTCCACTTTGAGTTTAACCATAATTTTTGGATATAGTTTCATGTTCATAATAAAAATTATTTTCTCAGAATAACAACTTTTAAATCAAAGTTTATCATAGTTTTTAATTAACTAACCCAAAACAGCCCGCGGTGTTACTACGACGGCGTAAATCCGGTTTTACGGTGTTTTTCGTGTTTCCAGGTTTTAAATCATTAAGTTAGAATATCATATAGATATAGAACATGTGTTTAGTTGATTTTAAAAGTCAAGTTAGAAGGATTAACTTTTGTTTGCGAAAAGTTTAGAATTAACTAAACTATGTTCTAGTGATTACAAGTTTAAACCTTCGAATAAGATAGCTTTATATATATGAATCGAATGATGTTATGAACATCATTACTACCTTAAGTTCCTTGGATAAACCTACTGGAAAAGAGAAAAATGGATCTAGCTTCAACGGATCCTTGGATGGCTCGAAGTTCTTGAAGCAGAATCATGACACGAAAACAAGTTCAAGTAAGATCATCACTTGAAATAAGATTGTTATAATTATAGAAATTGAACCAAAGTTTGAATATGATTATTACCTTGTATTAGAATGATAACCTACTGTAAGAAATAAAGATTTCTTGAGGTTGGATGATCACCTTACAAGATTGGAAGTTAGCTAGCAAACTTGAAAGTATTCTTGATTTTATGTAACTAGAACTTGTAGAATATATGAAGAACACTTAGAACTTGAAGATAGAACTTGAGAGAGATCAATTAGATGAAGAAAATTGAAGAATGAAAGTGTTTGTAGGTGTTTTTGGTCGTTGATGTATGGATTAGATATAAAGAATATGTAATTTTGTTTTCATGTAAATAAGTCATGAATGATTACTCATATTTTTGTAATTTTATGAGATATTTCATGCTAGTTGCCAAATGATGGTTCCCACATGTGTTAGGTGACTCACATGGGCTGCTAAGAGCTAATCATTGGAGTGTATATACCAATAGTACATACATCTAAAAGCTGTGTATTGTACGAGTACGAATACGGGTGCATACGAGTAGAATTGTTAATGAAACTGAACGAGGATGTAATTGTAAGCATTTTTGTTAAGTAGAAGTATTTTGATAAGTGTATTGAAGTCTTTCAAAAGTGTATAAATACATATTAAAACACTACATGTATATACATTTTAACTGAGTCGTTAAGTCATCGTTAGTCGTTACATGTAAGTGTTGTTTTGAAACCTTTAGGTTAACGATCTTGTTAAATGTTGTTAACCCAATGTTTATAATATCAAATGAGATTTTAAATTATTATATTATCATGATATTATCATGTATGAATATCTCTTAATATGATATATATACATTAAATGTCTTTACAACGATAATCGTTACATATATGTCTCGTTTAAAAATCATTAAGTTAGTAGTCTTGTTTTTACATATGTAGTTCATTGTTAATATACTTAATGATATGTTTACTTATCATAGTATCATGTTAACTATATATATATCCATATATATGTCATCATATAGTTTTTACAAGTTTTAACGTTCGTGAATCACCGGTCAACTTGGGTGGTCAATTGTCTATATGAAACATATTTCAATTAATCAAGTCTTAACAAGTTTGATTGCTTAACATGTTGGAAACATTTAATCATGTAAATATCAATCTCAATTAATATATATAAATATAGAAAAGTTCGGGTCACTACATTGTGGCTCAAGGTCGACCGAAAAAAAAATATAAACTAACAAGAACCGATATAGGAACACAAGTGGGACAACATGTGGGATCTAATTTGTTTAAAATTTATCAGCCAAGGAAAAAGTAATACTCCAAGTGGTTCACATCATCATCTTTTGTTTTCATCATAACACCATACATCATTATCATATCATATACTTTTTATCTTAATAGAAGAAAAAAAAACGCTGCAGCAATCAATGGTTGTTCATGGTAATTTGGGTGGCGATGCAAGAAAATAGAAAAATATATAGCAGCTGCAACAATAGAAGCGAAATAGCATTTTTCATGGTGTTTGGGTTGGTAACCGAAGGGAGTAGCAGCGGTTTAGTTAGAAACAGAAAAACGTACAGCAGAAGATTTTGTTTGAAATATGAACAAATCATATTATGAGGAAATAGATGGATAGGTGACCTCAACTGGCTGTGACAGGTGTAACTGTTGTGTCTTGGTTTAGACTGTAAACAGAATAGAAAGATACATGAAGCTAGGTTGTAGTAGACAACCATCCTGGTGTGATTGTGGGTTCGAACAGATACAATAAAAAAATAACAGTTGTAGTTGTTGTAATAATCGATGGTAATCATTACAAAAATAGTGATAAAAATGAGAGAGAGAGGAAGAAGAATCAAGTGGGTGTGAAGTTGGGTTGGTAAAGGGGTTGGCGGTTTAAGGTGATTATGAGTTGTGTCCGATGGTTATCATGGTGGAAGGTGATGGAGTGATGGACTGGGTGTTCGACAGAAAAATAACACAAAGGTGTTCGAGGTTTGTGAGAGTTCTCGCACTAGAGTAGAAGAGAAAGAGATGGAATAAGAGAGAGAGAGTGGTGGAGGACGATGTGTTGTGGTGGTGTATGATGATGATTGAAGTAAAACCGAAAGCAACCAAGAATAGTAATAGTTTGATGGTTAAATGGGTTAGACTAACTCACTGTTAATACTTCCGATTATGTTCAAGTTGAAGATGGTTAAAATGGTTTCTGTGTTGAATTGGAAATAGAAATAAATTCTAGTAGTAGGTTAATGATGATGATGGATGATGTTTGATCAATCTTAATAATAGAAATAGGAAACAGCCACACAAGTGGATGCAAGAAATGAATTGGATTTTGTGGTTCTCATACGTGTATCTATGATAGATAGATATATAAAGTTAACATGAGGTGTAAAGTTAAGATATGTTAAGATTTTTGCTTGAGCTGTAAACACGTTATTAAAAGTATGTATATATTTAATTCCACATAAACTAGCCCATCTATTATTGTTTATATATACATATCCGTGAAGTTTTGTTATCTACTTTGCCAACAATTGACAAGTTGTCTATATTGATTTCAAGAATCAATCAGTTATAGTTTTGGAAGATAGTAAAAAAAATAGTGAAGCTTTGAGGATTTTTGAGATTCAACGTACGGAACCATTCGTTTGAAAAACGAGACAGTTTACGCACATTTTACCTTTTGTTACTTGATAAACTTTACAGTTAAAAAGGTGACTTCAAATGATTCCTAGATTGGTGTACGCACAAAATAGCTCTTATGATTAAAAAGAATCGAAAGTCACTACGATGTTGTATTAACAAATTTCCAATTTACTTAGTTTATTTGTTACTCTTTATGTGTATAAAATAATAGACTTTATTATTTCATAAAATATTTTCATGTTTAGTTTTAACAACACGATCGTATAATATTATATTAACGTGTTTCTTGTTATATATATATATATATATATATATATATATATATATATATATATATATATATATATATATATACATATCCATTTACAATTAATTGTTTGTGAATCGTCGGGAGCAGTCGAAGGGTAACTGATTACATGAATATAATTCCAACACTTTCGAGACTCAACATCACAGATTTTGCTTATCGTATCGAAATCATATAAAGATTAAGTTTAAATTTGGTCGGAAATTCCCGGGTCATCACACGATCTAGGAAGAAGAAGCTCGGTTCTCACCAAAGCTCGAGAGTTAAAGTTGTTCATCGCGTTCTTGGCTACGTTTTGGTAGTATTGGTAAGCTCTAACTCCGAATTTAATTGTTAAGATTCTTGTTCATAATTAGGGTTTGAGCTAGTTTGGGTTATAAACCCCATTTCTCGTGAATTTGGGGGTTTTGCTTTATGTATTGTGTAAGTAAACCCGACTATTGTGGGCTTAGGGTTGAGGATGAATTTGGTCATGGTTTGGGTGTTAAATCACTAGATTGTAAGTGTGTTAGTGTTTAGATGTTCATAAGAACTTGTTTGTATGACCAAATGGGTGTTAACCTTAATTTGGTATCAAACTAAGTTATGGGTCAAGATTTGATGAATCGAGTGTTTAAATGATTGAATCAAGTGTTAATTGGTGTTTTGGAAAGTAATCACTAGCCGTTAGTGATTTTGGGCGTTTTTGGGACTTATGTCAAAATGAGTTGACTTTGATTGGGTCAAATTTGGTAATGGCACTAGTTTTGGCCAAATGGATG
Organism: Rutidosis leptorrhynchoides; assembly: GCF_046630445.1. NCBI lineage: Eukaryota > Viridiplantae > Streptophyta > Magnoliopsida > Asterales > Asteraceae > Rutidosis > Rutidosis leptorrhynchoides. The sequence goes on from NC_092335.1 coordinate 59,239,191, forward strand.
TTTAAACTTTTGTATTAAGTATTAAATGATGTTTTTGAAGGTAATTACTCGCGAGAAGTAATTTTGGGTTAAAGTGATATTTTAACATAAGTCAAAGGTAGTCAAAAGCAATATGGGTCACTATTGCACGTGTTGGAGTTTTGGTGTATTTGGCTTTTGAAATGATTACTACCTAAGTAGCAATTTAATGTTAAGACCTAGGTTTGGTCTAATTGGTGTAAAGTATGATTTAGGTTAAATTGTACTTCGTTGTGTTGGTTTGAATTACCACCCGAAGTGGTAATTGGTTTGTGTCCATTAGGTGATTAAATGGGCGGGATTTGGCGAGCGGCTAAGGGATGTTTGTGTCGAGTTCTCTTTTAGAGAATGGCTATTTATGTGTATATTGTACCTATGTGAGATATAGGTGGTTACTTGCTCGGATTTGAGGACGAAGATCATGTTGTACATGACTTGTGCGGGCATTCCAAGGTGAGTGGAATAATTATACGTGTACGTATATATTGTATTTATTTGTGTAGTATGAATGTGGCATTGTCGCGGTGTTTAAGACACCACATTCTAAGTAACGAGTAGTATTGTCGCGGTGTTTAAGACACTACTCTTGGTTGATTGACATGTGGTAGTGTCGCGGTGTTTAAGATGCCACATTGTCATGGGAGTGGAATTGTCGCGGTGTTTAAGACACCACTCATTGTTTTGATTTATGTGTGGATTCGTCGCGGTGTTTAAGACGCCACATTGTCATGGGAGTGGAATTGTCGCGGTGTTTAAGACACCACTCATTGTTTTGATTGACGTGTAGATTCGTCGCGGTGTTTAAGACGCCACGTTGTCATGAGGGTGAATTAGTCGCGGTGTTTAAGACATCACCCGGGGGAATTAGTAATTACGCGGTGTTTAAGTAACACTAATGGATGTTATGAACTCCGGCGGTCTTTCGAGTACCGTTCCCTTGTATGATCGGGTAACCATGGTTATGTGTTGTAGTTTTAGCATATTAAATTGTGAACTATATGCTTTTGGCGATGCTAACTTATTGTGAATTGCAGATATTTAGTATGCATTGTGATTGCATGTTTGTTGAGTTGCTAGCTCGTATGCGGTATTTGTGTAAGTGTTTGCAAGTAAGTAGATTATATATGTATATGTATAATTATTGCATTCACTAAGCGTTAAGCTTACCCCTCTCGTTGTTTACCTTTTTACAGGTACTGTGTTATGAAGTTAGCTAGTTGTTAGACTAGTTGCGTAGGAGCACTTGGGCTCGATGGGGTAGCTATTGGACATTGGACACGGATTGGGGATTTGGTAGATCCTCGGGATTATGCTCTTCGTATCGGGTTGGGCTATTGTGTCTTAACCGTGGTGTTGTGTAAATGTTTCGAGGTCGTATTGTTTGGTTGTGTTGAGTCAAACCTTGTATGTGAAATACATTCTCGTAAGGATGTATGATGTCATTTGTAAACCAAGAGTCGAGATAAAACGTTAACGTGCTATTATGATAAATTGTATTCGGTTAAATTATTTGAAATGGTTTATGTAAAGTGGATATTTAATGGGACCTATCTTATTAAAAAAAAAAAAAATGTACTCCGTTTTTGGTTAAACGGATTGGGGTTGTTACACAATAGCACATGTATATGTTATAGGATTCATTAATTATTTTATGGGTTGAATACAGTTGTATTATTGTTTTTCTCAATCTATTCCTATTAGTGATACTAACACACTACGTAACAGAGTTGATATCCTTTTATAATGAGATTTTACATATGATTACATTTTTTTTATTTGAATGAGTTACATTATATTTATGCATTTTAGTTTCCTTTTTAACATCTTTTGCAAACGCTTCTTTATTGCAATAGTAATATATGTTTTAGTCCCGCAAATTTGCAGGTTATAACCTAATTTTACACTACACTTAACTTTAAATATCAAACTTAAAAGTTTTAGAATTTTACACTTAACTTTTCAACAGTTACAATTCAACACAAAACTTTTTAATTTTTACAAATCAACCACAAAACTTTTCACTTATTACAAATCAACCACGTACTTTTCACTTTTTGTTATAACCTATACTTTTCACTTTTTACAATTCAATACAAAACTTTTTACTAAATGTATGGAACAAAACAACTTCTCGCAAGACCAAGAGTTATAATTACTTAAACAGAGGTTCGTCTCATTAATTTTAGCTAGCGATTTACTTAAATAAATAAATAAATATCTAAATAAATATGAACGTTTAAAGTATTGATGCGTATGTTAGTACCAACCTCAATTATTAAAACTGTAACACAACATCAACATAAACGTAAATAATCGACGATTCACGCGCGAAGCAAGGTGAAATGTCCCGTTCATATTGATTACAAACGTTCCATATTAATTGATTTCGTTGCGAGGTTTTGACCTCTATATGAGACGTTTTTCAAAGACTGCATTCGTTTTTAAAACAAACTATAACCATTATTTTATCGACAAGGTTAAAAGAACACCACCTAGATTATCAGAAATGATAATCTAAAAATATCACACATACACACTACCAATACATATTGGTTTACAATATTAATATGTTACAACAAAATAAATCTTGAATGCAGTTTTAAACAATATTATACAAACATGTTGATACCATATCTTGTCCATATTTTAGCATGCAACAGCGGAAGCTCTTAATAATCACCTGAGAATAAACATGCTTTAAACGTCAACAAAAATGTTGGTGAGTTATAGGTTTAACCTATATATTTATCAAATTGTAATAATAGACCACAAGATTTCATATTTCAATATACATCCCATACATAGAGATAAAAAATCATTCATATGGTGAACACCTGGTAACCGACCTTAACAAGATGCATATAGAATATCCCCTATCATTCCGGGACTCCCTTCGGACATGATAAATTCGAAGTACTAAAGCATCCGGTACTTTGGATGGGGTTTGTTGAACCCAATAGATCTATCTTTAGGATTCGCGTCAATTAGGGTGTCTGTTCCCTAATTCTTAGATTACCAGACTAAAAAGGGGCATATTCGGTTCATAGAATGTAGTTTCACGTACTTGTGTCTATTTTGTAAAACATTTATAAAACTGCATGTATTCTCATCCCAAAAATGTTAGATTTAAAAAGTGGGACTATAACTCACTTTCACATATTTTTACTTCATCGGGAAGTAAGACTTGGCCACTGGTCGATTCACGAACTTATAACAAATATGTACATATATATCAAAGTATGTTCAAAATATAATTACAACATTTTTAATACGTTTTAATGTTTTAAGTTTATTAAGTCAGCTGTCCTCGTTAGTAACCTACAACTAGTTGTCCACAGTTAGATGTACAGAAATAAATTGATATATATTATCTTGAATCAATCCACGACCCAATGTATACACATCTCAGGCTAGATCACAACTCAAAGTATATATATTTTTGGAATCAACCTCAACCCTGTATAGCTAACTCCAACATTACTGCATATAGAGTGTCTATGGTTGTTCTAAATAATATATATACATGGGTCGATATGATATGTCAAAATATTTGCATACGTGTCTATGGTATCCCAAGATTACATAATATATTAGAATGCATGTATAATACAATATAAGTTAGCTATGATATGATTAATATAGATTTGTTACCAATTTTCACGTAGCTACAACAAGCAAAATTATCCAATCTTGTTTTACCCATAACTTATTCGTTTTAAATCCGTTTTAAGTGATTCAGGTTGCTATGGTTTCATATTGAACTTAAGTTTATGAATCTAAACATAAAAAGTATAAGTTTATAGTCGGAAATACAGATTACAAGTCATTTTTGTAAAGATAGTCATTTCTGTCGAAAGAACGACGTCTTGATGACCATTTTGAAAAACATACTTCCACTTTGAGTTTAACCATGATTTTTGGATATAGTTTCATGTTCATAAGAAAAATCATTTTCTCAGAAGAACAACTTTTAAATCAAAGTTTATCATAGTTTTTAATTAACTAACCCAAAACAGCCCGCGGTGTTACTACGACGGCGTATATCCAGTTTTGCGGTGTTTTTCGTGTTTTCAGGTTTTAAATCATTAAGTTAGCATATAATATAGATATAGAACATGTGTATAGTTGATTTTAAAAGTCAAGTTAGAAGGATTAACTTTTGTTTGTGAACAAGTTTAGAATTAACTAAACTATGTTCTAGTGATTACAAGTTTAAACCTTCGAATAAGATAGTTTCATATATATGAATCGAATGATGTTATGAACATCATTACTACCTCAGGTTTTGTGGATAAACCTACTGGAAATGAGAAAAATAGATCGATCTTCAAAGGATCCTTGGATGGCTTGAGAGTTCTTGAAGCAAAATCATGACACGAAAACAAGTTCAAGTAAGATTTCCACTCGAAATAAGATTGTTATAGTTATAGAAATTGAATCAAAGTTTGAGTATGAGTATTACCTTGTATTATAAAGATATCTTACTGTAAATAATAAAGATTTCTTAAGGTTGGATGATCATTCAAAGTGGATTTGCAAGATTGAAAGTAAGCTAGCAAACTTGGAAGTGTTGTTGGTATGTTCTTGAGTAGTTGTTTTATAACTTGGTTTATGTATGGATTTATGAATTAGATTGAGCTAGATTTTGATGAAGATGATGAAGAACACTTAGAAAAATGAAAGAACACTTGAGAGAGAGTAGTTTGATGCATGTAAGTTGCAAAATGAAAGTGTTTGTGTACACCCTCATTCACGTGAACTTTGATCCATCATATAGGTTCATGAGATATTTCATGCTAGATGTTAAATGATGGTTCCCACATGGTTAGGTGACTCACATGAGCTGCTAAGAGCTGATAATTGGAGTGTATATACTAATAGTAAATACATTTAGAAGCTTTGTATTGTACGAGTACAAATACGAGTGCATATGAGTAGAATTGTTGATGAAAATGAATGAGGATGTAATTGTATGTATTTTTATTAAGTAGAAGTAATTTGATAAGTGTCTTAAAGTCTTTCAAAAGTGTATAAATACATATTAAAACACTACATGTATATACATTTTAACTGAGTCGTTAAGTCATCGTTAGTCGTTACATGTAAGTGTTGTTTTGAAACCTTTAAGTTAACGATCTTGTTAAATGTTGTTAACCCATTGTTTATTATATCTAAAGAGATGTTAAATTATTACATTATCATGATATTATGATGTATTAATATATCTTAATATGATATATATACAGTTAAATGTCATTACAAAGATAATCGTTCACATATATGTCTCGTTTCGAAATCCTTAAGTTAGTAGTCTTGTTTTTACATATGTAGTTCATTGTTAATATACCTAATGATATGTTTACTTATCATTTATCATGTTTATATATAGTGTATCAATATCTTAAAATGATTCATATGTAATTAGTAAGACGTTGTTATAACGATAATCGTTATATATACCGTTTTCAAGTTTCTTAATTCAATAGTCTCATTTTTATGTATATAACTCATTGTTAAAATACTTAATGAGGTGCATACTTATCATAATATCATGTTAACTATATATATATATATATATATATATATATATATATATATATATATATATCTATATGTATGTCATCATATAGTTTTTACAAGTTTTAACGTTCGTGAATCGCCGGTCAACTTGGGTGGTCAATTGTCTATATAAAACCTATTTCAATTAATCAAGTCTTAACAAGTTTGATTGATTAACATGTTGGAAACACTTAATCATGTAAATATCAATTTCATTTAATATATATAAACATGGAAAAGTTCGGGTCACTACAGTACCTACCCGTTAAATAAATTTCATCCCGAAATTTTAAGCAGTTGGAGGTGTTGACGTATCTTCTGGAAATAGGTGTGGGTATTTCTTCTTCATCTGATCTTCTCGTTCCCAGGTGAACTCAGGTCCTCTACGAACATTCCATCGAACCTTAACAATTGGTATCTTGTTTTGCTTAAGTCTTTTAACCTCACGATCCATTATTTTGACGGGTTCTTCGATGAATTGAAGTTTTTCGTTGATTTGGATTCGTCTAATGGAATAATGAGATCTTCTTTAGCAAAACATTTCTTCAAATTCGAGACGTGGAAAGTGTTATGTACAGCCGCGAGTTGTTGAGGTAACTCAAGTCGGTAAGCTACTGGTCCGACACGATCAATAATCTTGAATGGTCCAATATACCATGGATTTAATTTCCCTCGTTTACCAAATAAAACAACGCCTTTCCAAGGTGCATCTTTAAGCATGACCATCTCTCCAATTTCAAATTCTATATCTTTTCTTTTAATGTCAACATAGCTCTTTTGTCAACTTTGGGTGGTTTTCAATCGTTGCTGAATTTGGATGATCTTCTCGGTAGTTTCTTGTATTATCTCCGGATCCGTAATCTGTCTATTCCCCACTTCACTTCAACAAATCAGAGACCTGCACTTTCTACCATAAAGTGCTTCAAACGGCGCCATCTCAATGCTTGAATGGTAGCTGTTGTTGTAAGAAAATTCTTCTAACGGTAGGTGTCGATCCCAACTATTTTCGAAATCAATAACACATGCTCGTAGCATGTCTTCAAGCGTTTGTATCGTCCTTTCACTCTGCCCATCAGTTTGTGGATGATAGGCAATACTCATGTCTAGACGAGTTCCTAATGCTTGCTGTAATGTCTGCCAGAATCTTGAAATAAATCTGCCATTCCTATCAGAGATAATAGAGATTGGTATTCCATGTCTGGAGACGACTTCCTTCAAATACAATCGTGCTAACTTCTCCATTTTGTCATCTTCTCTTATTGGCAGGAAGTGTGCTGAGTTGGTGAGACGATCAACTATTACCCAAATAGTATCAAAACACTTGCAGTCCTTGGCAATTTAGTGATGAAATCCATGGTAATGTTTTCCCATTTTCATTCCGGGATTTCGGGTTGTTGATGTAGACCTGATGGTTTCTGATGCTTCGCTTCGACCTTAGAACACATCAAACATTCTCCTACGTATTTAGCAACATCGGCTTTCATACCCGGCCACCAAAAATGTTTCTTGAGATCCTTGTACATCTTCCCCGTTCCAGGATGTATTGAGTATCTGGTTTTATGAGCTTCTCTAAGTACCGTTTCTCTCATATCTCCAAATTTTGGTACCCAAATTCTTTCAGACCTATACCGGGTTCCATCTTCCATAATATTAAGATGCTTCTCCGATCCTTTGGGTATTTCATCCTTTAAATTTCCCTCTTTTAAAACTCCTTGTTGCGCCTCCTTTATTTGAGTAGTAAGGTTATTGTGAATCATTATATTCATAGCTTTTACTCGAATGGGTTCTCTGCCCTTTTTGCTCAAGGTGTCGGCTACCACATTTGCCTTCCCCGGGTGGTAACGAATCTCAAAGTTGTAATCATTCAACAATTCAATCCACCTGCGCTGCCTCATGTTCAGTTGTTTCTGATTAAATATGTGTTGAAGACTTTTGTGGTCGGTATATATAATACTTTTGACCCCATATAAGTAGTGCCTCCAAGTCTTTAATGCAAAAACAACCGCGCCTAATTCCAAATCATGCGTCGTATAATTCTGCTCGTGAATCTTCAATTGTCTAGACGCATAAGCAATTACCTTCGTTCGTTGCATTAATACACAATCGAGACCTTGCTTTGAGGCGTCACAATATATCACAAAATCATCATTCCTTTCAGGTAATGACAATATAGGTGCCGTAGTTAACTTTTTCTTTAACAATTAAAACGCTTCCTCTTGTTCATCCTTCCATTCAAATTTCCTCCCTTTATGCGTTAATGCAGTCAAGGGTTTTGCTATTCTGGAAAAATATTGGATGAACCTTCTGTAGTAACCAGCTAGTCCTAAAAATTGGCGTATATGCTTCGGAGTTTTCGGGGTTTCCCACTTTTCAACGGTTTCAATCTTTGCTGGATCCACCTGAATACCTTCTTTGTTCACTATGTGACCGAGGAATTGAACTTCTTCCAACCAAAATGCACACTTTGAAAACTTAGCATACAGTTTTTCTTTTCTCAGCAACTCTAGTACCTTTCTCAAATGTTCTTCGTGCTCTTGATCATTCTTCGAGTAAATAAGCATGTCATTGATGAAAACAATGACAAACTTGTCAAGATATGGCCCACACACTCGGTTCATGAGGTCCATGAACACAGCTGGTGCGTTAGTCAATCCAAACGGCATAACCATAAATTCGTAATGACCGCAACGCGTTCTAAAATCAGTTTTTGGAATATCATCCTCCTTCATCCGCATTTGATGATACCCAGAACGTAAATCGATCTTCGAATAAACCGACGAGCCTTGTAGTTGATCAAATAAATCGTCGATTCTCGGTAGTGGGTAGCGTTTCTTGATGGTAAGTTTGTTCAACTCTCGGTAGTCGATACACAACCTAAATGTACCATCCTTCTTCTTGACAAACAAAACAGGAGCTCCCCACGGTGATGTATTTGGTCGAATGAAACCACGCTCTAAAAGTTCCTGTAACTGACTTTGTAATTCTTTCATTTCGCTGGGTGCGAGTCTGTATGGAGCACGAGCTATTGGTGCAGCTCCTGGTACAAGGTCTATTTGAAATTCAACAGATTGATGTGGGGGTAATCCCGGTAATTCTTTCGAAAATACATCGGGAAATTCTTTTGCTACGGGAACATCACTGATGTTCTTTTCTTCAGGTTTATCTTCCTCGATGTGTGCTAGAATGACGTAACAACCTTTTCTTATTAGTTTTTACGCCTTCAAACTACTAATAAGATTTAATTTCGCGTTGTTCTTTTCTCCGTACACTATTAAAGGTTTTCCTTTTTCACGTATAATGTGAATCGCATTTTTGTAACAAACGACCTCTCTCTCACCTTTTTCAACCAGTCCATGCCAATTATTACATCAAAACTCCCTAACTCGACTGGTATTAAATCAATTTTAAATGTTTCATCCCCCAGTTTAATTTCTCTAACCCGACATATATTATCTGCTGAAATTAATTTACCGTTTGCTAATTCGAGTAAAAATTTATTATCCAAAGGTGTCAGTGGACAACTTAATTTAGCACAAAAATCTCTACTCATATAGCTTCTATTCGCACCCGAATCAAATAAAACATAAGCAGATGTATTGTCAATAAGAAACGTACCCGTAATAAGCTCCGGGTCTTCCTGCGCTTCTGCCGTATTAATATTGAAAACTCTTCCGCGGCCTTGCCCATTAGTATTCCCTTGGTTTAGGCAATTTCTAATAATGTGGCCCGGTTTTCTACATTTATAACAAACTACGTCGGCATTATTTGTTCTGACATTATTTGTTCCGACATTATTTGTTCCGACATTATTTGTTTCTTTATTTTTGTTGTTCTTTGGTCCGTAAACCTCACATTTTGCAGCGCCATGACCACTTCTCTTACACTTGGTGCAAAATGTTGTGCAAAATGCATTCGGATGGTACTCTGCACACCTGAAGCATGGTTGTTTCTGTTGTTTGTTATTATTGAGGTTGTTGTTGGGATTGTTATTGTTGTTAAAATGGTTGTTGTAGTTGTTGCTGTTATTGGGATGTTTGTTGTAGTTATTGTTAGGATTGCGGTTATTGTTGCGATTGTTGTTGCGGTTGTGGTTGTAATTGTTATTGTTGTTGTAATGGTGACTCTTGTCACCGTTTTCCTCCCACTTCCTCTTGAGTTGTTTTATGTTAGCTTCTTCGGCCGCCTGCTCTTTATTTCTCCCCTCAATCTGATTTATGAGTTTATGAGCCATTCGACTTGCCTTCTGTATGGAAGCGGGCTCGTGTGAACTCACATCGTCTTGAATCCTTACTGGTAACCCTTTTACAAACGCGTCGATATTCTCTTCTTCATCTTCGAACGCTCCCGGACACAATAGGCACAACTCTGTGAATCGTCGTTCATATGTGGTAATGTCGAACCCTTGTGTTCGTAACTCTCTAAGTTCTACTTTGAGCTTATTGACTTCGTTTCTAGGACAGTACTGCTCGTTCATCAATTGCTTGAATGCCGACCACGGTAGTGCGTAAGCAGCATTTTGTCCTACCTGTTCAAGATAGGTGTTCCACCATGTTAACGCAGTACCTATGAAGGTATGCGTAGCGTACTTAACTTTGTCCTCTTCAGTACACTTACTTATGGCAAACACCGATTCGACTTTCTCAATCCACCGTTTCAATCCAATTGGTCCTTCGGTTCCATCAAATTCCAAAGGTTTTCAGGCAGTGAATTCTTTGTAGGAGCATCCTACACGATTTCTTGTGGAATTAGTTCCACTGCTAGATCCAGAGTTATTGTTATTTTGCATCGCAGCCTGTACTGCGGCTATGTTTGCTGCAAGGAAAACACGAAAGTCTTCCTCGCTCATGTTTAAATTCTGACGAGTCGTCAGTGCCATTTCCTTCAAAAATAGCCCAAAAGAATTAAGTTAATCATATAGAATTTTTAAGAGTAGTCAATAGTATTTCGTAGCATAGTATGAACTCATTTATAAAAGCTTTTTCTTCGTATTAGCGTTTTATAGTTTTTAATTTGGGTAGTACCTACCCGTTAAGTTCATACTTAGTAGCTAATATACAATTCAACTACTACAATTCTATATGAAAAAACTGATTATAATTTTATACAAGATTTTACAAACTTATAATACCGCTATTATACATATAGGATGAAATATAGCACATAATAACTTTGCTACCCAGCAGCTATAAAGGCAATTTTAGTTAATACGCAAGTTGTTCAACAAAAGAAATAAAGACACGTAATTCATAAGTCCAGAAACAAGTCATGCATTCTGGTTTTACTAAGACGACTTCCCATCCTTGGTCTTGTGGAAAGTAACCGTTGTGACCGTTGGCTATGCAACATGTTGTAATGTCGTCAAAAGTACGAGGGTTTCGTAATGTCCAACAGCCCTGTAATAATCTAAAAACCTTGTTTCTCACCCCAACTACTGAATCCGTCACTTGTGGGAATGTTTTATTTAATAGTTGTAATCCGATGTTCTTTTTCTCACTTTGGTGAGAAGCGAACATCACTAACCCGTAAGCATAACATACTTCTTTATGTTGCATGTTAGAAGCTCTTTCTAATTCACGAAATCCTATGTTGGGATATGTTGAGTCAAAATAGGTTCTTAACCCGTAGAGTAAAATTGCATTTGGGTTCCCACATTTAACGCTTTAAAGAAAATGATGTGTGCGATCGAGACCTTTATTTATGAACGGATTTGAGTTGTTTTGTTACACGAATTGATTTATTGTATATGTGGTATTTTATAGATTTTAGGTTGATTTCACACATATATATAGGCAACTAGTCCTATCCGTGTAGTTTAGTTTGTTGGTAAATCCGATTCGTTCCACAGGGAGATGGAGTGTTTAATGGTTTTTTAATAGTCTTTGATGTCAAACTTAATTAAAGGGGGTTTTGGATTAGGCAATTTATAGTAACAGTAAAAGAAAATAACTTAACTAATTTACTAAATAAAATAAAATTACAATATGACAAGAATTATCTTAAAATGATACTAAATGAAATTATACTAATTATGATGCATTAATTATGTTACTAAATGGTAATTAGTAAAATAGTAATTTTTAATAGAACTATATATTTAGATTTTTGTTTTAAGCAATTATTATATAAACTTAATTAAATTAACTAAATGACATTTTTAATAAAACTAATACAAATTAAAAGGAAAATTAATTAATTTACTAACTATAAACTAGTTACAATTTATAAACCTATAATAAATACTAATTTTTAAGATTAAAACATGTATTTTAGTATTTTATACTAATTAATACTATTTATATAATAAAAATAACTAATAACCTAAATATATATAATTAATTAATTAAAACCCTAATTTTAACCTACGGTGTACTGTAGCCGCGTTTTATTCCTACACGGTTCGTGTGATGCTACACGATTCGTGTACGTGTAAAAATATGTGACAAACAACTGTTTCGAAAAATAAATATTTTTATGGTTTCTTTTTATATTTAAAACTTATAATTCGTGAATAATAACAATAATACTTTTTATAAGAAGTATAAATAAGATAAATGGGAGTGTTTACTTAATTGTGTCACCCCTAGGTCCATGGATTGTTTTAAGTTTTACGCCCTATTTAAAATGTTCTAGTATCAAACTTTACATTTTTCTCTCGAATAAATATAAAGTTACAACTTAACTAAATAAAATCTAATTTACATTGGATTCTTTTTAGAAAGCTACTATTCCCTAAGTATTTAAATTGAGATCTAGCCTAGTTTTGACCTTCGCCAATACCCAAATTATAACGGTTTCCCTTTTTATAATTTCACCTTCATATAACTTATTGATATCACCCAAACCACCGAAGTTTATTTCTAAATTGGTGTCAATAACTTATCCATAAATTCGTCTAGATCATTTTTAATGTTGAAGCTTAATTTAGGTAAATAAATATAACTTTCGTTATTTAAATTTACTAAATTAAGCGACAAGGGTTAAATACCTAATTACATAAAAATGGTTCTTTTAACTAGGCTCAATATTAAAAATACTAAAGTTACATTTTAACTTTACTAATGGTAACAATCCATTTCACTAGGGGCTCTACATTTAAGCAAACACTAGAGAAATTTAGCTATCCATTACACTAAGGTAGACATAAAAATATAGATATGCAAACATAATAACAACGCTAATTTTAACAGAGTAAACTTACTAAAATATCTTCACTTGCATTAACTTCAAATGGTAGAAAAATTACAATAATAACACCCCTTTCACGCGTACAATAACACCCTTTATCACGAACAATACACCCTTAATATTACAACTATTTTTAACCTTGAACTAATAGAGTAATAAAAATTACAGAATAATAACTTGCGTATAATAATTGTATGAAAATATGTGTGTAATATTGTATCCTCTTTCTGTCTCTGAACGTACTCTCTATTTAACATGATTTAGAAGTAGTAGGTGAGTCAAAAGTGTTGTCCATTTGCAGCTCCATTTACAAAAGAATTGATTTTAAAAGATAAAGCAGCCGCCCCCTTCTGGAAACTGGAACAGTAATCTGGCCTAACATTACACGATTCGTGTATGGCTACACTATTCGTGTAAGAACAAATATTCTACACGATTCGTGTAGACCTACACTATTCGTGTAAGAACAAATATTCTACACTATTCGTGTAGACCTACACTATTCGTGTAAGAGTAAAAGCAGTTTTCTTTATTTTTCTTTTTTTCGTTTGTTCTTTGATGACCTCGTATTGACGTGTACTGACTTGGCACTTTACATTTGAACTCTTTTCTTCATCTATCTTGTACTTTCATTCGGATAAACGTTTCTTGATATAAATCTGGTTAAAACTATCGTTTTATCGTCGAATCTTCAAATAGCAAGCTCTTATCCACTTTTGTCGTTTTTCTCGTGAAATGCGCATTGAATGTCTTTGTAGATGATAAAAACCTATGAAATATAAGTGATATTGCGTCGAATAATATGTATATTTAGAGCAATATCAAAATACCCCACACTAGAACGTTGCTTGTCCTCAAGCAATTACATCTTTTAACAGAGTTAGAACATTATATATTTTTCTTTATCGAACATTTAGATCACACAACACACACTACACGAAATGAAACACACGCTATATGAAATATATCACACAACACAATATTTATTGGATCACACGCACACCACACGAAATGAAATTCTGACAACAGAAACAAACATGAAACTCGTGATTAGGGTTTAAAAATTTGGATCCTTAGGGAAAATTGGACCTTGTGAAAACGTTTTATGATTTTATAAAATGTCATGCTAGTTTTTACACTAGACACGTTTTCCGGTTTTAACCTCAAATTCCGGTTGAGGGTAACTGAAAACCGTAGTCTCAGTCGGCGATTAGCAAGCTATTCGCCCCCATGATTGTAGTATCATGGAACTTGAAGCCAAATGTCCAAAAATAGTTTTACACAAATATAATTCATAAAATAGCATAAGTTTTAGAACAAAATTATATCGTGTCCAAATATCATCGGTGAACCATGAGTTTGCACACCTCAATTTGTTATGGCATATGTATGTTGACCGCGGTCAAACATAGATGCAGTTGATCTTTACGGAGATCATCCATCTGGGGATTAGATTCATTAGTCTTAAAAGCTAATTTGCAATGTGCCCCCCCATTGTACGAGACAGATCCATCTCATGGTTAGGATAAGTCTGACCACCAAAAACCCTGTTTGATGCTGAGGTTAGGTGGATTTCCAGCCGATTTTAGGGATGACTTTTCAAGATTTTTCGTCAACCTACAGCTGTTCTGGACTACATCTTCTAACAAAAGTTAGCAAGTGTGTCAATTTGGAAGACTTTACTTCCTTACGGGATGGACTTGATTCATCCTCTATTACTCGTCATAATGGAATATTCAGGTTTATACGTTCCAAAGCAATGATATCTGCAATAACTTGAAAGAAACATGTGATAAATGGTTCTCAACATAAGGTTTTCAAAATTCTTGTTATAAATGGTTTTCTTTTATAAGTTTTAAAATAATAAACTTATGTATTTTTAATGTATGGAGACAACAATTTCGGTTTTTACACCTGATCTTTAATTGCTCGTAGTTACCTTAAAAATTGATTAGATACATTTGTTTAAAAATTTTCAAATTTTCATAAAAACCAATAACTTATTAGTTCTCGAGAATTTATATATTCCCACCCCACACTTAAGATTATGTAATGCCCTCATTACATAAAATCAGATAATAATGTATAAATTTGAGAGGACAAAAAATGTAGAGTATTTGGAACTTCCTTTGTTAACCGATTTGGATTTTCAAATTGTTTTACCTACGATCATATCCAATGTTTGTATCACAATGTAATTTGATGTTTCGTTTCCTCTAATTGCATTTTCTTCTGTACCTGTCAAAACCATGTTAAAAACACACAAAATATGGGGTTGTACTTCAATCGTACAACACATTTTTACCCCACACTATATTTTCTTGCTAATATATAAAAAATAAAAACATAATAAGTTTCAATACACACCAAAAAATTATGTTATTACAAACTAATTTTTTTTTCTTTTTATATATTTTTATTTATATATATTTTTTTTATAACTTATAATCAATTAAATTTAAAATATCTTTTATAGATTTATATTTGTAACGGAAATTCGGTTGTTATACCTGATCTTAATCCGTTTATAAATTTTTAAATTCAATTTATAAAATTTAATCCATTAAAAGTTAAAGTTTTTAATGTTTTTCGAAAACAAATTTAAAATAAAATAAAAACACTCTATTTTTGTGTTAAAAAGATTAACATTTTTAAATTTTAAAACAAGTATATGAAAAATACAAATAAAAAGGAATTTAAAATAAAAACGAGACACACGAATAGGACTATTTACAATGTGTGAAGTTTATTAGCGAGTCGTTCACGCGACTCCACCCCAATTTTAACTAACGTCGGGGTGATAAACATCACCCTTCTTTACTCCAATAGAACCATTACCGCAACCATTCTCGCCATTAATTTTTGACAATAACCAAGAGTCCGAAAATCTTGACTCTTTAACTAAATTTTTTAACTTATCTTTCTCAAATTTTGATAAGTTTGACACCAATCTCTCTCTCAAAGGTTCATCTTTTTTCGACATAGCATTTCTAACCCTACCATATAACTTTTTCATGGTTTTCTCAACAACACTATCATTGGGCGGTTTACTATCTAGTTTCTCCTCATCACCCTCCCCACACTTAGCTTGTTGACTAATGGGTTTGACATTGTCAACAATATTCACTGAAACTATCGGTGTGGGTGGAGGGTTCATACTAAACTCAGTTTGATAGGTTACACTCTTTCCTCTATCCTTCAAAACTAGTTTTCCTGTTTTCCAATCTGTTAAAGCACTTGCAGTTGCTAAGAATGGTCTACCTAAAATAATAGGTACAAACTTATCTTCTTTCATGTCTACAACTACAAAGTCAGCTAGAAACTCAAGTTCACCTGTTTTTACTACTAAGTTTTCAACAATCCCTACAGGTTTATTAACCGACTGATCAATGAATCTAATGCCTGAATTGGTGGGTTTAAGTTCACCTAAGTTCAAATGCGAGTAAATGGAATAAGGCATGAGATTTATACTTGCACCTGAGTCAGCTAATGATCTAAGAATTTCAGATTCATTAAGCTTACAAGGTACTATGAACGGTCCAGGATCACCTAACTTAGGTGGCAATTCATTCTTTTTCACAATAGCAGCACATTCTGCTTTAAGAAACGCAGATGATGCCTGCTCACACACTCCTTCTTTTGCCATCAAGTCATTCAAGAATTTCCCATAGTTTGGCATACCTGCAACAACATCAACCAAAGGTACATTTACACAGATATTATCCGTATTTAAAGGCTTACAATGATTCTCCTTTGGTTTTTCGGATGCAAGTGCGTGTGGGTATGGAATGGGTTCTTTATAGTCTTCCACTTTAGGTGCTTGCTTCACCGTATCTTCCGCTTCTTCTTTGATCATCTTCAAATCATCATCAACCCTAAATTCGGAAGGCTCGGTGGTTTCAATTTTCTGCACTTCCGCATGATTTCCCGACATCAACCTCATCAAATAATCACCATACTCGGGAGTTATGTCACCAACTCGGATCTCTTCATCTTCACATGTTATACTTTTCACACTTTCAACTCGGGTATCATCCATCTCTTGATAAGGAGTGTAATCCGCCATATTTGATAAATCAGAAAATATAAACTCATCACACTCTTCATCATCATCTTCACACCCAAGAGTAAAAATAGGACTATGCTCCGGTGTTTTGAAACTTGCTTCATCCTCACAGAAACTATAAATAGCATTCACTTGTGAATATGCTGGGGTTTGAGGATCATTCTTCTTTAGTATAAACGGAGGGTTACTTGCAATTGGTGGTCTCTCTTCTAGTAACTGTGAGATCCTTCCAACATCTCTTTCTAAAATCTGAATCGTGGCTTGTTGATTTCGAATTTGCTGAGTTTGGAGCTCCGCATTTTGCTCATGCTTAACCATAAAATCTCTCAAGAGATCTTCTATACCGGATTTCTTCTCGGGTTGAGGTTGCATAATTGCTAATGGTTGTGGTTGCATGAGTGCTAGTGGTTGTGGTTGATTGTGTTGGAAATTATTTTGATAATTTCGTTGAGGTTGATTTCGGTTATTATAACCTGGTGGCGGATTTCTTTGATTTTGATTTGGGAAATTCCGGTTATTTTGGTAACCTGGATTTCCTCCTTGATAGTTATTATTATTTTGATAGTTATTATTATTTGATCCTGAAGGTCCTCCTACTTGATAGCTGTTTATAGGAGGATATTTTCGGTTGTTTGCTTCTATAGCTGGAAAATCACTGAAGTTCATTTCACCTTTTCGTAAGTATCCTAAGAAATTTGCTTGTTCTTCCATTGTACTTTGATCACAATCTCTAGTAAGATGGGGACCTTGGCACAGTTCACATCCTACTCTGATAGAATGCATTTCCTTGGTTACTTTCTCGATTTGCCTTGCTTGATTTGCTATTTGAACTTTTAAAGAAGCAATTTCATCATTGCTTTCAATACTAGCAACATTTGATGATCTAGAAAATTCTATTTCTTGATGCCAATTATGAGAATGGGAAGCTAAATCAGCAATGATTGTGTGAGCGTCTTCAGGTGTTTTCTTCATGATCGAACCTCCAGCTGCAACATCTATATCTTTTCTAGTTGTCACATTGACTCCTTTATAGAATATTTGGACCTTTTGGAATGTATTCAACCCGTGTTGAGGACATATTCGAAGCATTTTATTGAATCGGGTCCAAGCTTCATAAAGAGTTTCATTAGGCTTTTGTTTAAAGTGATTTATGTCACTTTGTAATTTTGCTGCTTTTGAAGCAGGAAAGAATTCTGACAAAAATTTATCCATCATATCATTCCAGTTTTCAATATAACCTTCTGGTAATGAGTCTAGCCAATCTCTTGCATCATCTTTTAAGGACCATGGAAAGATTTTTAAACATGCAACTTCATCGGTGACATCTTTGATTTTGAAAAGCTTGCAAATGCTTACAAACTTACGAAGATGCTCGTTAGCATCCTCATTTGGGGCTCCACCGAATTGACATGTATTAGTTACCATGTGTAAAAATTGACCTTTTATTTCAAAGCCATCACTCATCGTGGGTTGGATGATTGCGTGGCCTTGACCTTTTCTTGTGGCCTTCATTAATGCTTCCATCGTTTGATTTGTATCAGCCATTTCTTCTTCTTCTTTAATAATCGGCTCTATGATTGGTTGAATTATTGGTTCAGAGTCGGATTCTAAGAAAAGTGACTCTAAATTTTTAGCAAGAGATTCTACTTCTTGAGCTCTTAAGCGTTCGTGGAATTTTCTTTCGGGTTCAGGATGTGAAGGAGTTAATTCAGCGTTGGAGGAACGTAAGTTCATGCATTAATTTCTATTATGCAATCACAACACCAAAGGTTTATCTAGGGTTACCTACTTGTTTTTCTCTTTTTTTTAGTGTTTTTCGGTATTTTAAAATTACTAGTACTTCCTATTTCTTTTTGTTGTTTTTGTCCTTTATTAATTCTTTGAGATTCCGGATTAAGTTTAACGAGTTTAGGATTGAACGAATCATACAATTTGGGAAATTGTACAAAGAATTAAAGGATTTATTCAAAAACTTTGAACTTTCTTGGAAATGAATTTCCTCGAGAGGATCGAATAACATAAAAATAATGATAAAAACCCTTAAACAAACAGATTTTCCTTCTGATTTTGCCCACGTTTCGAATAGCCAAAAGATGCAGCAGAGGGGCAGGATCCTTCAAAGACCAATAAAATTGGTGATCCAACAACCCGGTCCACGTACAAATCCAACTACTACTACGAATCAGAAAAATTATCTATTTATTTAACTGCCAAGTCCCCGGCAGCGGCGCCAAAAAGTTGATGTGTGCGATCGAGACCTTTATTTATGAACGGATTTGAGTTGTTTTGTTACACGAATTGATTTATTGTATATGTGGTATTTTATAGATTTTAGGTTGATTTCACACATATATATAGGCAACTAGTCCTATCCGTGTAGTTTAGTTTGTTGGTAAATCCGATTCGTTCCACAGGGAGATGGAGTGTTTAATGGTTTTTTAATAGTCTTTGATGTCAAACTTAATTAAAGGGGGTTTTGGATTAGGCAATTTATAGTAACAGTAAAAGAAAATAACTTAACTAATTTACTAAATAAAATAAAATTACAATATGACAAGAATTATCTTAAAATGATACTAAATGAAATTATACTAATTATGATGCATTAATTATGTTACTAAATGGTAATTAGTAAAATAGTAATTTTTAATAGAACTATATATTTAGATTTTTGTTTTAAGCAATTATTATATAAACTTAATTAAATTAACTAAATGACATTTTTAATAAAACTAATACAAATTAAAAGGAAAATTAATTAATTTACTAACTATAAACTAGTTACAATTTATAAACCTATAATAAATACTAATTTTTAAGATTAAAACATGTATTTTAGTATTTTATACTAATTAATACTATTTATATAATAAAAATAACTAATAACCTAAATATATATAATTAATTAATTAAAACCCTAATTTTAACCTACGGTGTACTGTAGCCGCGTTTTATTCCTACACGATTCGTGTGATGCTACACGATTCGTGTACGTGTAAAAATATGTGACAAACAACTGTTTCGAAAAATAAATATTTTTATGGTTTCTTTTTATATTTAAAACTTATAATTCGTGAATAATAACAATAATACTTTTTATAAGAAGTATAAATAAGATAAATGGGAGTGTTTACTTAATTGTGTCACCCCTAGGTCCATGGATTGTTTTAAGTTTTACGCCCTATTTAAAATGTTCTAGTATCAAACTTTACATTTTTCTCTCGAATAAATATAAAGTTACAACTTAACTAAATAAAATCTAATTTACATTGGATTCTTTTTAGAAAGCTACTATTCCCTAAGTATTTAAATTGAGATCTAGCCTAATTTTGACCTTCGCCAATACCCAAATTATAACGGTTTCCCTTTTTATAATTTCACCTTCATATAACTTATTGATATCACCCAAACCACCGAAGTTTATTTCTAAATTGGTGTCAATAACTTATCCATAAATTCGTCTAGATCATTTTTAATGTTGAAGCTTAATTTAGGTAAATAAATATAACTTTCGTTATTTAAATTTACTAAATTAAGCGGCAAGGGTTAAATACCTAATTACATAAAAATGGTTCTTTTAACTAGGCTCAATATTAAAAATACTAAAGTTACATTTTAACTTTACTAATGGTAACAATCCATTTCACTAGGGGCTCTACATTTAAGCAAACACTAGAGAAATTTAGCTATCCATTACACTAAGGTAGACATAAAAATATAGATATGCAAACATAATAACAACGCTAATTTTAACAGAGTAAACTTACTAAAATATCTTCACTTGCATTAACTTCAAATGGTAGAAAAATTACAATAATAACACCCCTTTCACGCGTACAATAACACCCTTTATCACGAACAATACACCCTTAATATTACAACTATTTTTAACCTTGAACTAATAGAGTAATAAAAATTACAGAATAATAACTTGCGTATAATAATTGTATGAAAATATGTGTGTAATATTGTATCCTCTTTCTGTCTCTGAACGTACTCTCTATTTAACATGATTTAGAAGTAGTAGGTGAGTCAAAAGTGTTGTCCATTTGCAGCTCCATTTACAAAAGAATTGATTTTAAAAGATAAAGCAGCCGCCCCCTTCTGGAAACTGGAACAGTAATCTGGCCTAACATTACACGATTCGTGTATGGCTACACTATTCGTGTAAGAACAAATATTCTACACGATTCGTGTAGACCTACACTATTCGTGTAAGAACAAATATTCTACACTATTCGTGTAGACCTACACTATTCGTGTAAGAGTAAAAGCAGTTTTCTTTATTTTTCTTTTTTTCGTTTGTTCTTTGATGACCTCGTATTGACGTGTACTGACTTGGCACTTTACATTTGAACTCTTTTCTTCATCTATCTTGTACTTTCATTCGGATAAACGTTTCTTGATATAAATCTGGTTAAAACTATCGTTTTATCGTCGAATCTTCAAATAGCAAGCTCTTATCCACTTTTGTCGTTTTTCTCGTGAAATGCGCATTGAATGTCTTTGTAGATGATAAAAACCTATGAAATATAAGTGATATTGCGTCGAATAATATGTATATTTAGAGCAATATCAGAAAACAAGGCGTAACTTACAGTCTCCCCAATGTGATATACTCCACCTATCAAAGGAAAGCCTTTTATAAACTAAGGCATTTCTGGAAAGTCTTTCAAATGTTTGACAAGTTAATTTCGCCATAACTAAATGTGCTGATGAATTCTGACCGACTCTAGACAAGATTTCCTCAATTATATCCTCTGGTAGGTCTTCTAAAATATTCGGTTGTCTACCCTTAACGTCCATTTTGTTTTTATACTGTAAAATAGACAAGGATTAGATTCGTAAAAGATAATTAACAAACAATACAAGCAATTTTTACATAGAACATAAAAGTACAAGCACACTACAATACATATAATACACAACATGATTACAACCATCCAATATGAATCACTGGTTTCTTCTTCTTCGGACTTGGTTCGTTTTCCTAATTTTCTAGGGATATATGGTGTTCCTCTAATACGAGCCGTCGTTTTCCACAATGGTTTAGAAAAACCTGGTGGTTTAGAGGTTCCCGGGTTATTGTTACATTTTAAGAAATACGGATGTTGCCGATACATATAAAGTTCATCGGGGTTGGAATCAGGTCTCTCTATTTTTATACCTTTTCCCTTATTATTTTCTTTTGCTTTATTAAATTGGGTCGAGGTAATTTCTATAACATCATAGGAATCCTCATCGGGATCCGATTCATCGGAAATTTGGTAATCTTCCCAATATTTTGCTTCTTCGGCGGAAACACCATTGACCATTATTGACTTTGGTCCGTTGGTTGAGGATTTTATTTTATTTAACCGATTTACTTTAGGTATCAATATTTCTTCCTTCGGAACCTCTTCTTCTTCCGATTCTTCCTCTTCCGGTTCCTCCTCTTCCGGTTCCTCTTCTTCCGATTCCTCCTCTTCCGGTTCCTCCTCTTCCGGTTCCTCCTCTTCCGGTTCTTCTTCGGGAATTTGTGAATCTTCCCAAAATATATTCGACTCATCATTATTATTAGGTGAGTCGATGAGATTTGTACTGGTGGTAGACATCTATCACACAATATCAAACACATTAAGAGATTAATATATCATATAATATTTATATGTTAATAATATATAGTTTCCAACAAAAAATATTAAGCAATCGTTTTTGAAGAAAAATACGGTCGAAGTCCAGACTCACTAATGCATCCTAACAAACTCGGTAAGACACACTAATGCAAAAATTCTGGTTCTCTAAGACCAACGCTCGGATACCAACTGAAATGTCCCGTTCATATTGATTATAAACGTTCCATATTAATTGATTTCGTTGCGAGGTTTTGACCTCTATATGAGACGTTTTTCAAAGACTGCATTCGTTTTTAAAACAAACCATAACCATTATTTTATCGACAAGGTTAAAAGGACACCACCTAGATTATCAGAAATGATAATCTAAAAATATCACACATACACACTACCAATACATATTGGTTTACAATATTAATATGTTACAACAAAATAAATCTCGAATGCAGTTTTAAACAATATTATACAAACATGTTGACACCATATCTTGTCCATATTTTAGCATGCAACAGCGGAAGCTCTTAATAATCACCTGAGAATAAACATGCTTTAAACTTCAACAAAAATGTTGGCGAGTTATAGGTTTAACCTATATATTTATCAAATTGTAATAATAGACCACAAGATTTCATATTTCAATATACATCCCATACATAGAGATAAAAATCATTCATATGGTGAACACCTGGTAACCGACCTTAACAAGATGCACATAGAATATCCCCTATCATTCCGGGACTCCCTTCGGACATGATAAATTCGAAGTACTAAAACATCCGGTACTTTGGATGGGGTTTGTTGAACCCAATAGATCTATCTTTAGGATTCGCGTCAATTAGGGTGTCTGTTCCCTAATTCTTAGATTACCAGACTAAAAAGGGGCATATTCGGTTTAATAATTCAACCATAGAATGTAGTTTCACGTACTTGTATCTATTTTGTAAAACATTTATAAAACTGCATGTATTCTCATCTCAAAAATGTTAGATTTAAAAAGTGGGACTATAACTCACTTTCACAGATTTTTTACTTCGTCGGGAAGTAAGACTTGGCCACTGGTCGATTCACGAACCTATAACAAATATGTACATATATATCAAAGTATGTTCAAAATATAATTACAACATTTTTAATACGTTTTAATGTTTTAAGTTTATTAAGTCAACTGTCCTCGTTAGTAACCTACAACTAGTTGTCCACAGTTAGATGTACAGAAATAAATTGATATATATTATCTTGAATCAATCCACGACCCAGTGTATACACGTCTCAGGCTAGATCACAACTCAAAGTATATATATTTTTGGAATCAACCTCAACCTTGTATAGCTAACTCTAACATTACTGCATATATAGTGTCTATGGTTGTTCCAAATAATATATATACATGGGTCGATATGTATAATGACCCGTCAAAATTGCTATTGACGCGGCACGTTAATCATTGATTCCACAGTGAGGTTTTGACCTCTATATGATACGTTTTGATAAAATATTGCATTCATTAAAATACGTGACTTTCTAAACATAAAAAGTCATAATCATGTGGGCGAGTGCTTAGGTATAAGCAAAACCCCAAAATACACAAGTCTTTA
The DNA here is from genome assembly GCF_046630445.1 of Rutidosis leptorrhynchoides. Classification (NCBI taxonomy): domain Eukaryota; kingdom Viridiplantae; phylum Streptophyta; class Magnoliopsida; order Asterales; family Asteraceae; genus Rutidosis; species Rutidosis leptorrhynchoides. Next base: position 59,263,229 of record NC_092335.1, read on the forward strand.
ATTTACAGGTTGACATCACAGTCCAATTATTTATTACACAACGCAGTTTTATTTAGAATGCAATAAACTTTATACAAAGCATGAGAGACTCCATGCAGGCAACAAGCATATCACAGCGGAAGCAGTCTAAGGACCTGAGAATAAAACATGATAAAAAGGTCAACACGAATGTTGGTGAGTTATAGGTTTAATTGCTCGAGTCATAAATATATAAAGATAGAACACAAGATTTCATCAAAAGTTTATCAATAGATTCTACATAACAGAGCACCTGGTAACTAAACTTAACGCTATAAGGATAATTACCTCATTCGTTTTAATACACGCAAATCAACGTATCATAAACTCAAATAACATACGTCCGTTAAAAGGCTAGCGCTCTAGCTCTGATGGGGATGTCAAGCCCTATGGATCCATATACAATTATTCGCGCCCACCAGTCCATATCCTATGTACTGGCAGCTACTAGTTACCAAAGCTAAGGGATTTTAGGTTTAACTCAGTGTAGAATTTAGTATGTACTTGTGTCTTATTGCGTTTAAAATAAATTGCATGTATTCTCAGGCCAAAAATATTTAAAGTATTTAAAAAGGGATCTATAACTCACTGTTCAATATTAATACTCAATATTGTAGGCAAATTGCGTAGACGTAATGATGGTAGACGACTGTATGGTTGGCCTTGGATTCAAGAACAATACCCCGAACAATACCCAATATTTCCTTAGCTTAAAGCGGTTTGAAACCCGAATTAAAAATACCCGCGTATATACCTTATTATTATTAAACTTAAATTATAAATTATAATTTATAAATATAATTGATCGTTTACAGAGAAGAATGATTATGAATATGTTCGTCGAGCAAACTGGTGTATTTATAATACTTTTCCATTTACTGTAGCTCATGCGATCGCATGAGTTTTCAGTGTTTTTGCCATGCGATCGCATGACCGCCTTATCCGTTTTTGTTTGCTAGTTCGTCGACATCAAATAGTGTTACTGTAGCAACAGTGTACTGTAGCAAACAGCGTTTTACTGTAGCAAAGTTGTTTTTCACTGTAGTACTGTAGCAAAGTACGGTTTCACTGTAGCAAATAGTGTTTTACTGTAGCAAATAGTGTTTTACTGTAGCAAAGTCATTTTTACTGTAGCAAATAGTGTTTTACTGCAGGAAAGTCATTTTTACTTGTACATATATATATATATATATATATATATATATATATATATATATACATACATACATACATATAATTGTTCATGAATCGTCGAGAGTAGTCAAAGGTAATTGTATATATGAAACAGTTCTAAAATTTTGAGACTCAATCTAACAGACTTTGTTTAACGTGTCAAAATAAAAAAATCGTATAGAGAATTGGTTTAAATAAGTCGAAATTTTTCGGGTCATCACAATATGATATGTCAAAACATTTGCATACGTGTCTATGGTATCCCAAGATTACATTACATAATATATTAGAATACACGAATGTTGGTGAGTTATAGGTTTAATTGCTCGAGTCATAAATATATAAAGATAGAACACAAGATTTCATCAAAAGTTTATCAATAGATTCTACGTAACAGAGCACCTGGTAACTAAACTTAACGCTATAAGGATAATTACCTCATTCGTTTTAATACACGCAAACCAACGTATCATAAACTCAAATAACATACGTCAGTTAAAAGGCTAGCGCTCTAGCTCGGATGGGGATGTCAAGCCCTATGGATCCATATACAATTATTCGCGCCCACCAGTCCATATCCTATGTACTGGCAGCTACTAGTTACCAAAGCTAAGGGATTTTCGGTTCAAACTCAGTGTAGAATTTAGTATGTACTTGTATCCATTGCGTTTAAAATAAAGTGCATGTATTCTCAGCCCAAAAATATATATTACAAAAGCAATTATAAAGGGAGCAAATGAAACTCACCTTAGCAGCATATAAAGTTGTTCACCAAAATGTGACTGAAACTCGGATTACCAAATAACCGTAAATCTCAACCTAGAGAACATATGTTTGTCAATAAATGTCTATCAAGCTAGGTCTGGTCATAGTGTATCACAATCCTAATGCTCGAGATCGACATACAAAAGTTATCCAAAGTCGTTTCAAAAAGTCAATTTTGACAATAGTTCAACAAAACGAGACATACCTTATATAAGGAGTCATTTACTCGGTTGGTAATATTCAAAAATCCATTTTATCAATCTCGTAAACAAGTTGTTTAAATCTTAATTGCAGATTCAAATGCAATTTCAATTAACGTCAATCATAATTCAGTTGATCATATCTCTTAATCCGTTCATCGAAACTATTCGATATCTAAATGAAAAGTCATTGATTTTTCGCTAGCTTTCCAAAAACATGCATATCATATACCTTTTACCAGTAACATATGTATTTAATTCGTGATTCATCATAAACTATTTAACGATGAAATTTAGCCTACAAGCATGTATAAATATATATACTCGAGCACTAGACATGGATACACAATTAATATATAAAAGATAAAATATGAGTGCTTACGTATCAATATTGAGATTCAATATTGTAGAAAAGTACGTAGACGCAACGGAGATGATAAACACTAGGCTTGATTCACAAATATACCCCCGAACATTACCCATAACCTCCTTGGCAATAACCCATAATTTCCTTAGCTCTATCCCTCTTGAAAACCATTTTGAAAGTGACACGCTCATAACCTCGTCGTAGTATTTTATGTATAATACTAATTAATAATATTAATAATAATAAGATTAATAATAATAATAATAATATAAATACGGAGTATGATATATGTGTGTATAAGACAGAGACCAGAATGCTCGAGATTTATAGTGTGGCCAGATTTCAGACTCCATGCGATCGCATGGTTTCTGTGTGTTATGGTCGGCCTAGGATTCCAGCTCACATCTGATTTGTAATCTAGTTCGTCGACATATTAATTTATTATATATATAATATATTTAATTTATATAATTAATTATATATTATATTAAATTCACGTGCATAGTTGACTTGTAATTTTTGTTCCGATAAGTCGTACGTTGTCACTCGACTTATGTCCCGGTTCCGGTTTTTCGAACGCCCTTTCGTACGCTGAGAAAACTAGTACTTTTCATTTCGTGACTCGTACCTTTGTTAAAATATAGTCTTAAATTATCAATAAACTATATCACTCAAAGTGTATCTTAAACTTTCGAGTGTTTTGGTCATTTACTTCTATAAATCATTGTCTCGTAGTATATACATATACATATATACATTTTCATTTTGAAATAGTGTTTACTGTAGCAAAGGTAATGTAGTAAAGTTTTTTTACTGTAGAAAATAGTGATTTTCGAAAACACTGTAGCTTTTCGGGTACTGTAGCAATTCAAAAATACTGTAGCAAATTAGTGTTTTACTGGTTCATCTTAAACGTTTTAGTTAACTTATCTAAATATCAATCGAATCAATAATCGAATGTTACTATCGTTTACTAAATAACTTGAAATCATATATATATATATATATATATATATATATATATATATATATATATATATATATATATATATATATATATATATATATATATATGCACATTAAGTTATATATATATATATATATTGTTCGTGAATCTTCGAGAACAGTCAAAGAATAATTGATTACATGAATATAGTTCTAAAACTTTTGTGACTCAACATTACAGACTTTGCTTATCGTGTCGAAAACATTAAATCATTTAAAGATAAAGTTTAAATTTGGTCAAAAATTTCCGGGTTGTCACAAGTTTATAGTCGGAAATACAGATTACAAGTCGTTTTTGTAAAGGTAGTCATTTCAGTCGAAAGAACGACGTCTTGATGACCATTTTGAAAAACATACTTCGACTTTGAGTTTAACCATGATTTTTGTATATAGTTTCATGTTCATAAGAAAAATCATTTTCTCAGAAGAACAACTTTTAAATCAAAGTTTATCATAGTTTTTAATTAACTAACCCAAAACAGCCCGCGGTGTTACTACGACGGCGTATATCCGGTTTTGCGGTGTTTTTCGTGTTTTCAGGTTTTAAATCATTAAGTTAGCATATCATATAGATATAGAACATGTGTCTAGTTGATTTTAAAAGTCAAGTTATAAGGATTAACTTTTGTTTGCGAACAAGTTTAGAATTAACTAAACTATGTTCTAGTGATTACAAGTTTAAAACTTCGAAAAAGATAGTTTCATATATATGAATCGAATGATGTTATGAACATCATTACTACCTCAGGTTTTGTGGATAAACCTACTGGAAATGAGAAAAATAGATCTAGCTTCAAAGGATCCTTGGATGGCTTGAGAGTTCTTGAAGCAAAATCATGACACGAAAACAAGTTCAAGTAAGATTTCCACTCGAAATAAGATTGTTATAGTTATAGAAATTGAATCAAAGTTTGAGTATGAGTATTACCTTGTATTATAAAGATATCTTACTGTAAATAAGAAAGATTTCTTGAGGTTGGATGATCACTCAAAGTGGATTTGCAAGATTGAAAGTAAGCTAGCAAACTTGGAAGTGTTGTTGGTGTGTTCTTGAGTAGTTATTTTATAACTTGGTTTATGTATGGATTTATGAACTAGATTGAGCTAGATTTTGATGAAGATGATGAAGAACACTTAGAACAATGGAAGAACACTTGAGAGATAGTAGTTTGATGCATGTAAGTTGCAAAATGAAAGTGTTTGTGTACACCCTCATTCACGTGAACTTTGATCCATCATATAGGCTCCATTAGTTTGTTATTTTGTGAGATATTTCATGCTAGATGTTAAATGATGGTTCCCACATGGTTAGGTGACTCACATGGGCTGCTAAGAGCTGATCATTGGAGTGTATATACCAATAGTAAATACATTTAGAAGCTGTGTATTGTACGAGTACAAATACGAGTGCATACGAGTAGAATTGTTGATGAAAATGAATGAGGATGTAATTGTAAGCATTTTTGTTAAGTAGAAGTACTTTGATAAGTGTCTTGAAGTCTTTCAAAAGTGTATAAATACATATTAAAACACTACATGTATATACATTTTAACTGAGTCGTTAAGTCATCGTTAGTCGTTACATGTAAGTGTTGTTTTGAAACCTTTAAGTTAACGATCTTGTTAAATGTTGTTAACCCATTGTTTATTATATCTAAAGAGATGTTAAATTATTACATTATCATGATATTATGATGTATTAATATATCTTAATATGATATATATAAAGTTAAATGTCATTATAACGATAATCGTTACATATATGTCTCGTTTCGAAATCCTTAAGTTAGTAGTCTTGTTTTTACATATGTAGTTCATTGTTAATATACTTAATGATATGTTTACTTATCATTTATCATGTTTATATATAGTGTATCAATATCTTAAAATGATTCATATGTAATTAGTAAGATGTTGTTATAACGATAATCATTATATATACCGTTTTCAAGTTTCTTAATTCAATAGTCTCATTTTTATGTATATAACTCATTGTTAAAATACTTAATGAGGTACATACTTATCATAATATCATGTTAACTATATATATATATATATATCCATATGTATGTCATCATATAGTTTTTACAAGTTTTAACGTTCGTGAATCGCCGGTCAACTTGGGTGGTCAATTGTCTATATAAAACCTATTTCAATTAATCAAGTCTTAACAAGTTTGATTGCTTAATATGCTGGAAACACTTAATCATGTAAATATCAATTTCATTTAATATATATAAATATGGAAAAGTTTGGGTCACTACACACAAGGCGCCAGCACTAATTGACTCTAAGCAATAAAAAAATAAATTTGATAAAGTAAAACGTCTTTAAAAAAACTGACAATACTTTATAAAAGTATCACAGATTTTTTAAAAATACAGGCCCATTTGTGTACTAAGTTGGTCAACAGCACCCTAAAAATAAAATAAATTGCAGATTTGCCAAAATCAATGCCAAAGCTTTATGTATACACTGTTATCTTCTCTCTCCTCTGTTACAAAGAAAGTGAATATCAGACAATCCCCAACTTTGTTCCCATATGATTCCTTCCCTCATGACACACCCCAAACTAAAAATCTGATTTCCCCAACGAAACAGTTAAATCGACCAAAGTTATAAACTTATAAATTTATTTATAATTTCTCCACAACTTGTTATCACCATCTGCTTTTTTCTTTTTCCCTTTTTTTTCTCTCTAACTGGTTTCTCACCCCTAAAGATTAATGTTATGGTTGGTTTTAAGGCCAACTTCCCTATTGTCGCTGGGTTATTTTCTTGAAGAATCTTTTTTACCCTTAAAACTGAAAATTTAAAATAAATCTCATTTTCACATTTTCATTACTCGCCGGAAAATTATCCGGCAAGAATTTTATTGGTCTCTTTCCGGCGTATTTCTAGCTTTTTTGGTCTGATTCCGGCGAGTTTTGCTACCATCAAAAGTCACAGCCATGAAAAAGACCACTCAAAATAGCTGTCACTCAACTTTTAAGGTATGTGCTTATGATTTATTAACCATTTTCAGCTCCGAGCTTATCTTTTATGAACCACTAAAGTTCCATTTTTCGATCCTTTTTTTGTTTATTCAGGTTGTTTTCTTTAGATCTTTTTTTTTTTTTTTTTAGTTCGGCGTTTATGTTTTTTTTCTCTTCCAGATCTGGGTCACGGTGATAATGTTTAGTTTCAGGGTGGTAATCCGCCTTTAGATCTGTTCATTTACAGATCCGGTATCGGCCGGTGGTGATATTCACGCGACAGTCAGACAAAATATTTGACCAAATCCCATGACAGTGATAAATCATGTTTTCTTTAAAATCGTCACCAACCTCTCAATTACTGTCATTGTTCTTTTTTTGTTCAAACAGAAAGTTGGTACCATTATTAAGCTTCCGGATCCTCTTAAAATGTTTGATTTTGAAGATCTTAATTGCTCAAGTCCGTGGCTTTTTCTATTTTTTTTCCCTTCTCTTGATCTGGGTTTTCGAAGTTAATACAACCCTAAGCTTGTTTGCTTGTTTACTTTTTCAATCACCACCACTTCAGAATTTATTATTGGTCAACATTTTTTTTAAATCTGAGTTAAGTTTTGTTTTTTTAGTACGCCAATTTCTTTTGGTTCCTTTAAATTGCCTAACGATATTCTTGTTGTTACGGGATACAGGGTGACTGAAATAAAGAGGGTTAACATGCGCATAGGTCCGAATATCAATGGCAGCAGAAATAGTAGCAGTTAGGATCTTTTAGACGAGCTTCTCAATGTTGAATTGGAGCTACAAGATGTTCAAGGTCTTCTTTTTTCATTCTACATAATGTTTTGAATGTATTATGTATATATATTTTGAACTGAATATTGATTGATGATGACCATTTGGGAGGTCCAGCGCTAGTGTTTTTTTTTGTAGAAAGTTGTTAAAGAAATAGAACAAAAAAAGTAACATTTTGTTGTTGCTAATGATTTGAATAAGTTTACAGTTGGTTAGATATCAAAGTGTTTCTAAAAGTTCACTTCCACTTGGTATATTAATATTATTTTTGTTTTTGATGATTCAGAGATGCTTCGGGTTCTTACCAATAAAGTACCACGTAGAGTGTGTCGTCCGAAACCAAACACATATGTGCTTGTAAGTAACAAAGTGGATTTGACAGGACACCACCTTGACGAATGTCACCATCCTATAGGATCATTGTATTTGTTCGGTTGTCGAAAGTACTGTACTGGAAAAGACTTCAGGCATGAGGTTCGTACTCCCTTTGGATTTGAAAGTGGATTTGAAATGACAGAAATCATCAAGTACTGATGGATCCGATGTGTATGATGTTGGTCGTCCTATAAAAGAAGAGCTATCGGATCTCAGGTTACATGTGGGGTGGCTACTAATGGATCTGATATGTTTGAGTATTTAAAGAAATATTACGAGTCGATAAAATCTTTTTTCAAGACAGGGGACGCTACTTATGGATCTTATATGTGTTAGCTGTTAAAGGAATATTGGAATTCGGGAAACTCCTTTTTCAAGACAGGGGAGCCTATTGATGGATCTTATATGTTTATTGAACTAATATCTTATTTGAGGGATCTAATCATTACATCCCCGTATGATGTTGTTACCCTTGGCTGAACAACGGCTCTAGTTTCTGTTGCTTGAGCGAAAACGATTATCAGTAAGCCTACGGAAAAAGATGGATCGCTACGAAATAAGTGTTTGGGATTTGTTAGAAGATCCTATGAAGTATGTGATAACATTTTATGGAATCTCAAAAAATGTTAGTTACTGTTATCTTTGTTTTCTTTTTATTATCATATTTAATATTTAATATTTAATTAATTGTATGTATGTTGTTTAGCTATAAGTTGTTTAATTGTTATCTACAGATGTAGACATTGATTTCTTTTTGGAGTGCTGCCTACATCGTCGCTTTGTCCTAGTATTGAACCAATTGAGAGCACGTCTCATTCAACCTACCATGTATACATGGCAGAGTTTTTTCGGCATCGAGATTGTGGAGTTTGAGCATCCGTTCCTCCCCTTGACAGCTATGTTTCTCTTGGTTTTGTAACCGATAGCGTGGTCGCCCTAGCTGAGTTATTTGGGCCGAAAGTGATGTCATTAATTTTGGCAGTTCGTGGCATTGGAGGTATATTCAACGGTGTTCAAAAATTTGGGCTAGTGTTTTGCAGCGTTATAGCATATAACAGTATTTTAAAAATAGATAAAAAGTGGTCAATGTTAAAAAGTCGGGTCAAAGTTGGGTTGAATCGGGCTAAGTCGGGTCAAAGTCAAAGTTCTAATATTTCAAAGTTAGATATCGTGCCAATATCTGTGTTTAAAATATTTATGTTTTACGTTTTTCATATATCTATGTGTAATATATTTGCTAAATTTAATTTTTTATTACTAAAAGTCAACGTTGGTCTCACCCAACTCGTCTCTTCAGGGTCCGGATCGACTATTCCCTGACTCGTGACTTTTTTATAGAAAAATACGGAGTAATATCTAATGATTTACTTTATTTGTCTAGGTCTAATAGGAGCACATGCTTCCAAGGAGTTATTTGACAATGTCTTAAGTGGACTAGCACTACAACTCTCCCAACCTTTCTCTGTTGGGCTATAATCAAGGTATGCAATAAGTTTATATTTTGTTTATATTATAAGTTAATAATTTATTTATATTTCATTTGTGAAATAAGTTAAACCGAATTTTCAAATTTTGCTTATATTATAAGTTAATAATTTGTTTATATTTCATTTATGTAATAAGGTTGAAGAGTCTGAACATTTGATTTTGGCTATTGGTTTTATGAATAGAACGTTGCTTACAAAAAAAAAACCCGCCTAATTTGTGTCCCAAATCATATATTATCGAATCATATGGGCATTACTTTATTGGTTTCAAGTTGTATGCATATTAAATATTTATTTTTCCTATGCGGCTTCGTTTTCACAATTTGTTGTCTACAATCGGTATCATGAGTATCGCTCAATGGCTTTCACATCTCGTCTACAACTAGAAGACTTCAACAAGATCCCTGATATTTCAAAAAAAGTTAAAGATATTAGGGCAACGGAGTTTTGTTCTATCCTTAGTGAGAGAAGCTTTTTTAATTATTTCTCGAATGGAAAGAATTGTGTGTTGAGTTAAATGTCGGTTGTAGGTACAAGAATGTGTTATGTGTTAGGAATAATTTTTTCTTTTTTTCCGGCTAAATTGAATGAAAAATTTAACAAAATAAATATTTGTGTTTCTCTATTTTTCATTGAAGTTTAAAGACGTTGATGAATCATTATCATTTAAGTAGCGTGTTTTTCTCGAGTATCATGAAACTAGTCCGGACCGGCCCGCGCGTTGCGGCGGATGCTTTCGGGCTGCGTATTCATATTTAACGTAGCGTTGTGTATTTACAGAGGAGAACACGGCCCATGTGCTAAGCGCCGTTTTAGATGACGTTGTGTTAAAGGTTTTTTAAAAAGTATCTGTTTCGAACGTAGTTAGTTTTGTTTTGTTCAATAAATTTTTTCGAGTGTAACGGTGCTGTCGGAAAAATTTAACTCGCGGCGAGCAGAAAGATACGGGTTGTCGTTGTGTTTAGCGTTTTTTAAAAAGTGTCCTTTTCGAACGTGGTTAGTTTCGTTTTGTTCATAAAATTATTTCGAGTCTGACGCTGCCGTCGAAAATATTTAACTCGTGGCGAGCGGGAAGATACGGGTTGTCGTTGTGTTTAGCGTTTTTTAAAAAATTGTCCGTTTCGCGTATAGTTAGTCCCGTTGGGTTCGTAAGATTTTTCGTAATTGAACGGTGGTCTCGAAAAAATTTAACTCGCACCGAGCGAGAAGTTAGGGCCCGTTATAAATTCGGATGGAATTAGTTTATTTTATTTTAATAAAATTGTATATTTACACTTTTAACCCCTGAGAAATTGTAAACTTGAGGGGTCGTTGTGTAAATATGGCCGAAGTTGAGGGACCGTTTGTAATGTGAACGCAAACTCAAAACTACAATCCGATTTAACTAAAACTACACTTATTCCCACCACATTTAGTATATGCGATTTAACTAAAACTACACTTATTCCCACCACATTTAGTATATGAGGGTTAATTATCAAAAGCATGGTGATGCTGGCTAGGTATGAGAGGTATTAATTTCTAGTTCAATGAGTGCTCTGAACTAATTAAAGTCAACAATTTTTGATGGCATATATTTAGTAAAATGCCCACTTTTTTTTGTAAATCAAACATTCATTGCATTCTACAAAATGTTCCACATTTGGTGCATTCTACTGTCATCAAAATGCTTGATACGAAAAAATGGGCATTTTACTAATATATGCCATCAAAATCCTTGACTTCAATAAGTTCAGGCCACTCACTAAACTAGAAATTAATACCCCACACACCTTGCTAGTGACCCCATGCTTTTTGGTAATTTCAAGACACACTCGAATAACACGATGCTCAAATGCTAATGGTTCATCAACGCCTTAACTACAATGAAAAATAGGGAAACACAAAGATTTATTTTGTTAAATTTTTTATTCAATTTAGCCGAAAAATAAGAAAAATTTATTCCCAGTACATACCTCACTCTTGTACCTACAACCGGCACTTAACTCAAGCAGGGTTTTTTCACTCGAGAAATAATTAAAAAATACTTCTCTTCTCAACGGATTGAACCAAACTCCGTTGCCATCATATCTTTGACTTCTTTTGAAATGTCAGGGTTCTTGCCGGAGTCTTCTAGTTGTAGAGGAATTGTGAAGGCCAGTGAGCAATACTCATGATACCGACTGTAAACAATAAGCCGTGAAAATGAAGCCGGATAGAAATAATAAATATTTGATATTCATACAACTTGAAACCAATATAATAATGCCCACCTGATTTGATAATATCTGTTTTTTCAGGGACACAAATTAGGCGTCTTTCTTTGGGAAACAACGTTGTATTCATAAAACTGATAGCCAAAATCAAACCTTTCAATTCTTCGACCTTATTACATAAATGAAAGACAAACAAGTTATAAACTTATAATATAAATAAAGTTTGAAAAGCCGATTTAACTTGTTACACAAATGAAATATAAACAAATTATTAACTTATATAATATTAATAATGTAGAAATATATTACATACCTTGATTATAGCCGCAAAAGAGAATTGTTGGGAGAGTTGTAGTGCTAGTCCGCTTGGGACATTGCCAAATAACTCCTTGGATGCATATGTTCCTATTAGACCTAGATAAATAAAGTAAATAATTAAATATTATTTGTCAAAAAGAAGTCGCGAGTTGGGGAATAGTCGATCGGGACCTTTAAGAGACGAGTCGGGTGGGACTAACGTTGACTTTTAGTAATAAATAAATATAAATATATTAAGCAAATATTTTACACATAAATATATGAAAAACGTAAAACATAAATATTTCAAACACGGATATTGGGCACAATATCTAACTTGGAAAATATTAAAACTTTGACCTGGCTTTTTAGTATAGACAGACTTTTTATCCGTTTTTAAAACAATGTTATAACGCTGGAAAATATTAGCCCATATTTTTGAACACTGTGAATATAACCTCCAATGCCACCAACTGCCAAGATTAATGGCATGACTTTCAGCCCAAATGACTCAGCTAGGGCGACCACACCAACGGTTACAAAACCAAGGGAAACATAGCTGTTAAAGGTGGGGAATAGGTTCTCAAACTCCACAAATTCCGATGCTGAAAAAACTGTCTATACATAGAATGTTGAATGACGCCTACAGAAGTACAATGCAAAGCTTTCTAATTTTGAACTTGATAAAGATGCACCGGGGGGTGATAAACCTCACGTATCTTCTCGACACATGAGAACCTGCAGTTATGCGGCCACAAAATATGTGATGATGCTTCTGACTTCTAAATCTTTAAGGCCTGATATCAGCGCTTCTGCGTGTGATATTTGTGGTGCTGATGACGTATATTATTCATCATGGGTATTTTTTGTTAACTTTGATTATGACATATATCAATGCATTTGGGTTCAACATCGTGTTTATGTTTTTAGATTATAATTCACAGAAACGCCAATAATCTCTCAGTTGCTTATGATCATGATTATCTGTCTACTTTAAGAAAGTTGGTTGATGGAAGCATTATTTTCACCAATTTTGCAGGATGTCATGGCAAGTGATGTATTTTTTTTTTTTTTGCAAGTTGTCATGGTAAGTGATGTATAATGTTGCTAAAAAAATGGGAAAGAGTCAAACAGATCTATAAGTATTAACCCATATTCTTGCTTCTAATTACCCCATATAAACTAATACGAGTGCAATTTGTCGTTATTATGGTCAACTTATTTGTCATTTACTCTATTTAAGAAATATAGAGTTTTGGTCGTTTTGTGTTGTAAAGCATGTCGTTTTAAACAAGTTATATTTTGTGTGCCTAAGATGTGTGTTGGGAATCGAACCCACACACATATCACTTTCGAGATCGATCCCCAGCACATTAAGAACCAAACAACCATGTATAAGTAAAAAATAAACGACAAAATATAAAAGTTATACGCGCACAACATTTTACGTGAAAAACCTCTCAAGGGAGAGTAAAAACCACGAGAACAGCGGCCACTTAAATTCCACTATATACGAACAATATTACAAGTATGAACGCTCATTACAACACTCTTGAATATTATCACGTATCTCTCAACACCTCTCACAAACGGTAGATTACAATAACAGAATCCGCTCTCATCGTTATTGAATCACCGAGACCACCTCACGGGACGGAGTGAAACGACTCTCATAAGCTCTCTATTTTACTTCCTACCTCCTCCACTTTTCTTCCTACATAATTACTATATATAGCCAACTATTCCCTCCAACAAGTTCCCACCAAAAAGTTCACTCCAAAATTTCCCACCAAATTCTTCCCACCGAAACTTCCCACCAAAATATTCTCTCCAAAAAAATACTTACATAATTTAAATAATTTAATTCAATAAATAACACATCCTCTCTTGAATCAAATTCTTTAAATCTCGATCTCGGACGTAGATTGTTAATCTTCATCTTGTTGCCGCCGACTTTATTTCAACCGGGACACGCCGCCAAACATTCTCATTGTTAGGAAGACTTTCGACAAAAGGAACTCTCCATGATCTGAAAGAACCCGTTCATATACATTATAAACGATTCACAATAGTTGATTACATTGCGAGGTATTTGACCTCTATATGATACATTTTACAAACATTGCATTCGTTTTTAAAAGACAATCTTTCTTTACATCAAAAATTGACAGGCATGCATACCATTTCATAATATTCACTATCCAACTATAAATTGATTTAATAATAATCTTTGATGAACTCAATGACTCGAATGCAACGTTCTTCGAAATATGCTATGAAAGACTCCAAGTAATATCTTTAAAATGAGCAAATGCACAGCGGAAGATTTCTTTAACACCTGAGAATAAACATGCTTTAAAGTGTCAACCAAAAGGTTGGTGAGTTCATTAGTTTATCATAATCATTTATTTCCATCATTTTAATAGACCACAAGAATTTCCTTTCCAGTTCTCATAAATATACGTCCCATGCATAGAGACAAAAAATAATCATTCATATGGTGAACACCTGGTAACCGACATTAACTAGATACATATAAGAATATCCCCTATCATTCCGGGATCCTCCTTCGGACATGATATAAATTTCGAAGTACTAAAGCATCCGGTACTTTGGATGGGGTTTGTTAGGCCCAATAGATCTATCTTTAAGATTCGCGTCAATTAGGGTGTCTGTTCCCTAATTCTTAGATTACCAGACTTTAATAAAAAGGGGCATATTCGATTTCGATAATTCAACCATAGAATGTAGTTTCAATTACTTGTGTCTATTTCGTCAAACATTTATAAAAGCGCATGTATTCTCAGTCCCAAAAATATAAAGGGTAAAAAGGCAAATGAAACTCACGCATATAAATATTGTAAATCAGTTAATAAAGCATTTGCATGTATTCTCATCCCAAAAGTGTAAAGAGTAAAAAGGGAGCAAATGAAACTCACCATACTGTATTTCGTAGTAAAAATACATATAACGTCATTGAACAAGTGCAAGGTTGGCCTCGGATTCACGAACCTAAATTAATTATATATATTTATGTGTTGGTCAATATTTGTCTAACAAATTAGGTCAAGTCATAGTGTACCACAATCCTAATGCTCGAGACTAATATGCAAAAGTCAACAAAAGTAAATTTGACTCAAAATAATTTCTAAAAATCTATACATAATTAATATATAGTTTAAATATCGTCGTTTTATATTTTTAAATATTTTTAAAAGATTTATTAAAGTAAATAATATAATTTATTTATTAATAAATATAATTTTATATTATATTTATATAATAAAATATACTTTTATATATATTAAGTAATAAAATTTATAGGGTTCATTTAATATTATAAAGATAATATGATAGGTATTATTAAAGTAAGTTATTACACGTAGTAAAATATGTTTATATCAAATATTTATTTGATAAAATAATATCTATAATGATAGTAAGTAAAAGTTGTATTATTTTGTAATAATAATTATTATTATAAAAATATCAATATTTATAATTACTAAGATGACATTATGATAAACGATAATTCTAATTATGATAACTTTAATATTTACGATAATTTTTAATATTATCTTTAAAATAATAATTCTATTTAAGATAATAATAATAATAATGATATTTTATAGTAACAATGACATTTCTATTAAAATGATAATTTTTGTTAAAATGATAGTTTTAATGCTAACGATAATTTTAATAATAATAGTAATGATAAAAATAATAAGAACGATAATTTTATCTAAATCAATATCTTATAATATTTTAATTTCATCATGATACTCTTACCCATTATTTCCTAATCGTTTCGTTTAATTGCTTTTAATCGTCTTTTATATCGTGTTCGTAATAATGATAATAATAGTAATCAAAATAATTAGGTGTTACAAATATTTGTTTTAATTACACTAATATTAATAATGATAGTTACTATAACATTATTAACGATAATACTAATAATTATCTTAATGATAATATAGTAATAATAATATTAACAATAACAATAACCATTTTTAAATAATGATATATATATTAATAATGATAATAATAATAATAATAATAATACCAATAATAATAATAATAATAATAATAATTGGATAATAATAATACTAATTATAACTTTAACGATAATAAAGATAGTAATAATAATAAAAAATAACAATTTTTTTAATGATAAATCCTTTTATTGATAAAGATAATAATAATAATAAGATAAAACTAGAACGACGATAATAACGACGATAATAATAATCATTTTTAATAATAATACAAAAATTCGATGGACTATAACTTCAAATCCGTTCATCGAAATCATTCGATATCTAAATGAAAAGTTCTTAATTTTTCGTTAGCTTTCCAACGACATGCATATCTTATACCTTATCTCAGTCGCATATATAACTAATTCAGGATTCAACATAACCTAACTAAAGGCAATATCAAAAGTACAAATATGCATAATCCTATATACTCGAGCACTAGTCAAGGATACACTATTAGTATGTAAAAGTTAAATTATGAGTACTCACGTATCAATATTGAGATTCAATATTGCAGGAAAGGTACGTAGACGCAACGGAGATGATAAACACTATATTGACCTCACGAGCATACCCATGAACCATACCCAATCACCTCCATAGCTATAACCCATAATTTCCTTAATCCAATCTCACTCGAAAAACAATTTCAAAATCACTCGGACAGCACTCTGACGTAATATTTTATGTATACTAATAATATCTTGAAATAATACGGAGTAAATATATATATGTAAATCGATTGAGAGAGTTTAGAGAAAAATATTTTCAAGTTTCTATGAAATAATGAAACCTATTGAATTCTATTTATAATAGATTTTTGAATTATTAAAGTGAATTATTAAAGTATGAATTATTAAAGTGAATTATTAAAGTATGAATTATTAAAGTGAATTATTAAAGTATGAATTATTAAAGTGAATTATTAAAGTATGAATTATTAAAGTGAATTATTAAAGTATGAATTATTAAAGTGAATTATTAAAGTTAAAGTAAAGTAAAAATAAAGTAAAGGTAAAGTTTAAGTATAGTAAAAGTATAAAACTATGTACGTATAATACGCGTATAAATATATATAATATTAATTTAAATCGTTATATATATTTAATAAAATAAAATATAAATATCGTTATCTTTATCATACTGGTTAAGTAATGAGTTGTCAAAAGTGGTTCTAGATATTTATAAAAGTTATATACGTTTTAATAATAAAGTTCTTTTTAAACTGAAAACGTTTTTGTACGTTTGAAACTAAATCAAATAAATATAATAATTTTGTTTTCCAAAACCAAATATATTTTTAAGAATCATTTTGTTTAAAGGTTAAAATAATGGAAATCGTTATATCATAAAATATTTTAGAAAAGTAGAATCATATATATTCATAATAGGTTTCAAGTTTTTAAATTACAGTTTGTTGGTGAAGCATGAGATAAAGTTCAAAGGTTAAATAAACGTATGAAATCATCTTAATGAAAAATGTCGAGTTACTTAACTTGTCGGTATCCAACATCTAAGTTATTTACACTTCACGTTCTTACTTATAAATCACTTTACCATTTTCCGAATGTTGTCAAAAAGAATAGATTTCTTAAATCACAGTGGACCTCATAACATAGACCCGTAATCATATCATAATGTATCTGATAAATCAATCATTTGATATTATCTTCTAATTCCATCGATAAACATATTGAAACAAATACGTTCATGTAAAGTATTATACGTTTAATACTTTATTAATATTCTCAAGTTATAATATATATATACATATATATACATATTTATTTATATATAACGGTTCGTGAATCGTCAGAATTTGGTCGAGGTTATAATGAATGTATGAACACAATTTAAAATTCTTGAGATTTAACTTAACAAACTTTGCTTATCGTGTCGGAATAATATAAAGATAAAGTTTAAATTTGGTTGGAAATTTCCGGGTTGTCACAGTACCTACCCGTTAAAGAAATTTCGTCCCGAAATTTGAGTGAAAAGGTCGTAAATGATAATAAGTATGTTTTCATGATGCATACAGGCTGAAAATTAGAGTTTTATCATCAGCAAATAATTTGGATAAACAATCCATTTATATGAAGAGTACGAATGAAGCTAACATAGAAGAGTGAAATGAGTAAGTGTAGATTCATCTTATCATTTGACGTAGATATGATTGATTTCCAGATTTCAAGGGATTTGAAGAAAATCTTTGTAATAAGATTTGATTCTCCGGTAACAAAAGGAATTTGGATCTGCTTTAAATGCGATAGTCCATTTTAATTGTTCTGTCGGAGATTTTCTTATAAATTCACCTCCTTCATTTTCTTACAACTCACACCTTCTGTTGATGCATTTCATGCAAGTCCCTTGACATCTACCCACGTCTATTGCAGGTACAACAGTTTACAGGCCACCATGATCGTTCGTTATTATCCTATCCTTGTTTGTATGTGGTTACAGCAACTGCAGGAACGAGATTTAGATGTTTGACTATATTAGACTTAGTCAGATGTCCGAGTGAAGCCTCACTCGTACGGCTGATAGGCTCATACGCACGGTTGATACTGAGCTAAGTCACAATTACAACCTAAATGAGAAGACACGAGTGAGTGATCACCCGTACGGCTGATGAAGCCAACTCGTATGTGTGATGGATGAATCGTACGAGTGAGTCAACAGCAGGGGTATATAAAGTCTTATGTTCATCATTTTAGGTTAAGCCTCTCATTTGTTACACACACTCAGACCTGGTGAGCTCCTCCGATTCTCTCTCAACCCAAATCACCCAGGTGGTGAATAATAGCTCTAGGTGTTGATCTAATCACACTTGATTTAGTTATGGTATGACTAAATTAATCCCAAAAAGCTTAACCTATTTACTAGAGGGTTTGATTCACTTATTCCGTCATTGTGTGAGTTAAATCTGTTGATTTCTAAGTTCCTAGTCATGTTTCATCACCTTCTATTCTTTCCCCCTCAACTCATATTTTAAAGTGTTCATCAATATGCTCCATCCAGTTCTGATTCTCAATATACTTATAACTTTCATATCGGTCATTCTTCTTTTTCATCTACCGCCGGAAGAATCTATTTACTTCTACTATACTCTTGCGTTTATAGTGTTTCTAGTTCTCCTGTGTCTTTATATTGCTATATGCTTCGATATATATGGTTTATAATTTTTGGTTTGTCGTTGGGCTTTATATCTTCCCTTATATTTCAAAGTCTCTGTTTCTATCTTCTATAATCATTGTCATCCACAGTTAATGCTCTCTTTTATTTGCTGCAATTTATACCCCAATTTCTATTTCGGAGTTTTGTCCTTTCGTTTCTTCTTCTTATGATTAAGCACCGCTTGTAATGGTCCAGAATTCACAGATATGAATTTCGGAATGAACATTGTTAATGTTCTAGGAAGGAAATTGTGATGGCACGATCTTGACTTGTCAAATTACTAGAATACCTTGGAAAAGGCCGAATCATCAAGAAATATTTTCTTGATATTTTAGAGGTTAAATAGAATACAAGAGTCGTATAACATGGTACATGATGATGTTATGATCTGTGAATCATCACGTTCCATTTAGAAACTCAGCATGAATTACTGTAATATAATCACGTTGATCAAGTGTCATTATATTATACTAACTCATGCTTCAGTTTCCAACACTACTTCAAAAATATTCATATTTTAAACTCAAAGGTTTACAGAGTATAGGAACTAAACAGTTTCCTTTTTGATGTAATACAGATAGCGCAAAGAGATAAATGATTCCAGATAAGAATAGTTATGGAAATATCTTCAGAAATATGGAGGATATTTATAATGAAGATACGATGATATCTTAGAATTTCTAAGATCAGAGGATGATGAAGAATATTGTCTGTAAGGGTTTAGTGTCAGGAGCAAGGTATTCGTTAATGACTTCAGCAGACACTGAATCATTTGGATTCTTTGAAGGCAGATTCAGTCTTTGTGATTTGTCCACAGCCTCCTTCATACTTTGCTCAATCCGTTTTCCAGTTCCAAAACTTCTCTATTTCTGAGCTTTGTTAATACACTAATCTTTATCATCAAACTTTTTACTGCTAAGGTCGTTTACAGTTTTTGTTGCTTCATCAGCATTTCGAGAACTAGTTCGCGGTTCAGAGTGTTTTTCAGAAACTTCACATTCGAAGTATGTAAGCCTTGGAAATAGACGTTATGTATAACTGTTGGCGCCAACATGCTGTGATATTTCAAAATACTGATTGCTAATTCCCAATGATTCGTATGGTAATTCTCGTTACAAGAGGCAGATGAGTAAATGATGAGGTTTCGATAAATATAAAGATTCTTCGGAATGCCCAAGATCAGTGAAATTGTTGGTAAGTTTATTGCTAATGTGGTGGAATATGAAAGGTTCTCCGGTAATAAAAGGGTAATCACATATATCAAAATTATGATAAGGCTACTCCGAATGAAAAATCGAAGTTGTCTTGCTGGAGCTGTGATATAATTTGCTACTTTGCAAAGGAATTGCAAGGTTACTTTTGCTAATAAATGCCAAAAGATCTGACACAGATATGTGTTGAATTATGACTTTGGTTTCGAGAGCTTTTTAAGTACATAACTGTGGGTAATATGTGGTTGGATCATCATCTCGATTGCTCATTATTTGAAGTGTCTTCAGAGATTTTCGAAGGGTTTGAACACAGATTGTAATTGTTTGTATACATTTGATGTTCTAACACACTTTTGATGTCAAAGTATAGCTTTGAAAGATGTAGGAATCTAAAAGTGATGGTACCGGTTATATCTCGAATTGAATTCTGAGATTTTAAAATCAGAATATGTAATTGGGTTTGAATGAGTATGATTGTTTTGATTTCTATGAAAGAATGTATATTATTGTGAAAGTAGGAAGTATAATTGATAATTTGCTTAATCTGATTCGAAGAATGTAACATATTAATTGTGAATTTATATATATCTCTCGGGTATTACCTACCCGTTAAAAATTTTTCACAATTACTATTTTGTACATAAGAATTTTATTACAGTCTTTATGAAAATATATATGTATATATTCTCCTCAGATGTAACATAGATTTTAATGAGTTAATACTAAATTAAACTCATTCGATTTACGGTTGGAACTAGAATTGAATAATTCCTTGAAGGCTTTAGAGGTTACATAAGTATTTCTTCAATAATATTGAAATTATGAATCAATACTTCGTTATTTGTTGAGATGTGATGTTGGTTTTCGTTAAATTCTTGTGAACTTCGCAAAGTACGAATGATGTTATCTGAAAAGTTTCGGTTACATCAATGATGAAGTGTAAAATCAAATATATACTTGATTTATTAGGAATTGGAATTTGTTGAATTGAGACAGAGATTGTAGTTAACGATGGTTAAGTCACGGGCGAGGGACGTACATTATTGCATATTTGTAATATGAATTAATCGAGTAGTTAAGATTCACACACAATAGCTTAGCACGGAAAGATTTATTTTTTATTTCAAAATATATATATATAAAATATATATATAATTTCTTCAGAGGGAATGAGTTAATTCTTCATAACTTGTTGATACAATATACACGTTATTGATTCGTAATGATGTCCACAGTGATTCTTGAACTGACGGAGTTTGTGATATTATAGGTGTTGTTGATTCTGATGTTGACTGTACTGACGATGCTGGTGACGTTGACGGTACTGTTGATGCTGTTGGTAAAACAAGTTTAACTTGTTAATCACACACCATTTTTTTTCAGGGTTTCTACTCTTCCTTCTATCATTTTGGTTCGCTTAACTGATTTATGGTTAGGGCTAGATTAGATAATCTCTAAGACTTTAGAGATTATATAATCGCCGCGGAATGTTTCTCCAATGAAGTTATGAATTAATACTTCGTCAGTTATTGTTGTTGGTACTCCTTGGTATCTATGGTGCGTATGACGTTGATACTAGTGGGACAGATTGTGAAGTTGAGGTTTACAACGTGGTTGTGGTTGGAGGTGGTAATGGTACTGTTGGTGTTGATGATGGTGGTACTGGTTATGCTGCTGGTGCTACTGCTGGTGTTTGTAATCTCTGCACCATATTCTCCAAAGCCACTACCCGAGCGCGAAGTTCGTTGACTTCTTCTATTATTCCAGGATGATTGTCGGTCAGAACGAGCGGATAAATAAAATCTAGAATTTGATGTAGTATATAATCGTGACGAGATACCCTGGAAATGAGAGAGAAAATGGTGTCTCGAACAGGTTCGCCGGTAAGTGCTTCAGGTTCTTCGCCAAGAGGGCAATGTGGTGGATGGAAAGGATCGCCTTCTTCTTATTTCCAATGATTGAAGAGGCTACGAACCCATCCCCAATTCATCCTGAATAGGTGATGACTGATTGGTTGATCCATTCCGGTCACACTGCTTTCGGAGCTTGAGTGAGATTCCATTTCAGAATCCGAGTGACTTGAACTGATGACAAATTTCATTTCGTACGATTGGATAAAGGATTTTCGATATAAAATGATTTTTCGGCTATCGGGTGGTATTCTATTTACATAGGATATCTATATATAGATATCAAAAGATTTCATAGATTACGGAGGAATTTGCGGGATATGTCAGACAAAGTTTAAAGTAACAGATACGATAAGATATGATTTAGCAGATACGCTAAGATATGAATTTTGTCTATACACTACTCATGCAATTAATGTAGCAAGACGTGTCTAGACTAATAATGATAAGCAGGTAATTTCCTATGGATGATAAGCAGATGATTTCCGACTTGAAATGATAAGCAAAACTTTTGACATGCAGACACGGTCGAAGTCCAGACTCACTAATGCATCCTAACGACTTATCAGTTAGACACACTAATGCAGACATGGTTCGCTAAGACCACCGCTCTGATACCAACTGAAAGAACCCGTTCATATACATTATAAACGATTCACAATAGTTGATTACATTGCGAGGTATTTGACCTCTATATGATACATTTTACAAACATTGCATTCGTTTTTAAAAGACAATATTTCTTTACATCAAAAATTGACAGGCATGCATACCATTTCATAATATTCACTATCCAACTATAAATTGATTTAATAATAATCTTTGATGAACTCAATGACTCGAATGCAACGTTTCTTCGAAATATGCTATGAAAGACTCCAAGTAATATCTTTAAAATGAGCAAATGCACAGCGGAAGATTTCTTTAACACCTGAGAATAAACATGCTTTAAAGTGTCAACCAAAAGGTTGGTGAGTTCATTAGTTTATCATAATCATTTATTTCCATCATTTTAATAGACCACAAGAATTTCCTTTCCAGTTCTCATAAATATACGTCCCATGCATAGAGACAAAAAATAATCATTCATATGGTGAACACCTGGTAACCGACATTAACTAGATACATATAAGAATATCCCCTATCATTCCGGGATCCTCCTTCGGACATGATATAAATTTCGAAGTACTAAAGCATCCGGTACTTTGGATGGAGTTTGTTAGGCCCAATAGATCTATCTTTAGGATTCGCGTCAATTAGGGTGTCTGTTCCCTAATTCTTAGATTACCAGACTTTAATAAAAAGGGGCATATTCGATTTCGATAATTCAACCATAGAATGTAGTTTCAATTACTTGTGTCTATTTCGTCAAACATTTATAAAAGCGCATGTATTCTCAGTCCCAAAAATATAAAGGGTAAAAAGGCAAATGAAACTCACGCATATAAATATTGTAAATCAGTTAATAAAGCATTTGCATGTATTCTCATCCCAAAAGTGTAAAGAGTAAAAAGGGAGCAAATGAAACTCACCATATTGTATTTCGTAGTAAAAATACATATAACGTCATTGAACAAGTGCAAGGTTGGCCTCGGATTCACGAACCTAAATTAATTATATATATTTATGTGTTGGTCAATATTTGTCTAACAAATTAGGTCAAGTCATAGTGTACCACAATCCTAATGCTCGAGACTAATATGCAAAAGTCAACAAAAGTAAATTTGACTCAAAATAATTTTTAAAAATCTATACATAATTAATATATAGTTTAAATATCGTCGTTTTATATTTTTAAATATTTTTAAAAGATTTATTAGAGTAAATAATATAATTTATTTATTAATAAATATAATTTTATATTATATTTATATTATAAAATATACTTTTATATATATTAAGTAATAAAATTTATAGGGTTCATTTAATATTATAAAGATAATATGATAGGTATTATTAAAGTAAGTTATTACACGTAGTAAAATATGTTTATATCAAATATTTATTTGATAAAATAATATCTATAATGATAGTAAGTAAAAGTTGTATTATTTTGTAATAATAATTATTATTATAAAAATATCAATATTTATAATTACTAAGATGACATTATGATAAACGATAATTCTAATTATGATAACTTTAATATTTACGATAATTTTTAATATTATCTTTAAAATAATAATTCTATTTAAAATAATAATAATAATAATGATATTTTATAGTAACAATGACATTTCTATTAAAATGATAATTTTTGTTAAAATGATAGTTTTAATGCTAACGATAATTTTAATAATAATAGTAATGATAAAAATAATAAGAACGATAATTTTATCTAAATCAATATCTTATAATATTTTAATTTCATCATGATACTCTTACCCATTATTTCCTAATCGTTTCGTTTAATTGCTTTTAATCGTCTTTTATATCGTGTTCGTAATAATGATAATAATAGTAATCAAAATAATTAGGTGTTACAAATATTTGTTTTAATTACACTAATATTAATAATGATAGTTACTATAACATTATTAACGATAATACTAATAATTATCTTAATGATAATATAGTAATAATAATATTAACAATAACAATAACCATTTTTAAATAATGATATATATATTAATAATGATAATAATAATAATAATATCAATAATAATAATAATAATAATAATAATAATAATAATTGGATAATAATAATACTAATTATAACTTTAACGATAATAACGATAGTAATAATAATAAAAAATAACAATTTTTTTAATGATAAATCCTTTTATTGATAAAGATAATAATAATAATAATAAGATAAAACTAGAACGACGATAATAACGACGATAATAATAATCATTTTTAATAATAATACAAAAATTCGATGGACTATAACTTCAAATCCGTTCATCGAAATCATTCGATATCTAAATGAAAAGTTCTTAATTTTTCGTTAGCTTTCCAACGACATGCATATCTTATACCTTATCTCAGTCGCATATATAACTAATTCAGGATTCAACATAACCTAACTAAAGGCAATATCAAAAGTACAAATATGCATAATCCTATATACTCGAGCACTAGTCAAGGATACACTATTAGTATGTAAAAGTTAAATTATGAGTACTCACGTATCAATATTGAGATTCAATATTGCAGGAAAGGTACGTAGACGCAACGGAGATGATAAACACTATATTGACCTCACGAGCATACCCATGAACCATACCCAATCACCTCCATAGCTATAACCCATAATTTCCTTAATCCAATCTCACTCGAAAAACAATTTCAAAATCACTCGGACAGCACTCTGACGTAATATTTTATGTATACTAATAATATCTTGAAATAATACGGAGTAAATATATATATGTAAATCGATTGAGAGAGTTTAGAGAAAAATATTTTCAAGTTTCTATGAAATAATGAAACCTATTGAATTCTATTTATAATAGATTTTTGAATTATTAAAGTGAATTATTAAAGTATGAATTATTAAAATGAATTATTAAAGTATGAATTATTAAAGTGAATTATTAAAGTATGAATTATTAAAGTGAATTATTAAAGTATGAATTATTAAAGTGAATTATTAAAGTATGAAATATTAAAGTTAAAGTAAAGTAAAAATAAAGTAAAGGTAAAGTTTAAGTATAGTAAAAGTATAAAACTATGTACGTATAATACGCGTATAAATATATATAATATTAATTTAAATCGTTATATATATTTAATAAAATAAAATATAAATATCGTTATCTTTATCATACTGGTTAAGTAATGAGTTGTCAAAAGTGGTTCTAGATATTTATAAAAGTTATATACGTTTTAATAATAAAGTTCTTTTAAACTGAAAACGTTTTTGTACGTTTGAAACTAAATCAAATAAATATAATAATTTTGTTTTTCAAAACCAAATATATTTTTAAGAATCATTTTGTTTAAAGGTTAAAATAATGGAAATCGTTATATCATAAAATATTTTAGAAAAGTAGAATCATATATATTCATAACAGGTTTCAAGTTTTTAAATTACAGTTTGTTGGTGAAGCATGGGATAAAGTTCAAAGGTTAAGTAAACGTATGAAATCATCTTAATGAAAAATGTCGAGTTACTTAACTTGTCGATATCCAACATCTAAGTTATTTACACTTCATGTTCTTACTTATAAATCACTTTACCATTTTCCGAATGTTGTCAAAAAGAATAGATTTCTTAAATCACAGTGGACCTCATAACATAGACCCGTAATCATATCATAATGTATCTGATAAATCAATCATTTGATATTATCTTCTAATTCCATCGATAAACATATTGAAACAAATACGTTCATGTAAAGTATTATACGTTTAATACTTTATTAATATTCTCAAGTTATAATATATATATATACATATATATACATATTTATTTATATATAACGGTTCGTGAATCGTCAGAATTTGGTCGAGGTTATAATGAATGTATGAACACAATTTAAAATTCTTGAGATTTAACTTAACAAACTTTGCTTATCGTGTCGGAATAATATAAAGATAAAGTTTAAATTTGGTTGAAAATTTCCGGGTTGTCACATGATCAACTCTCCACCGAGCCTCTTCATCTTTAACCTCTTTTCAACAACTCCTTCATTTCGTACGATTTCAGCAACAACTTTAGACACATGTATCTCCCAAACTACTCTTCTGATCACCACAAAAATCGGTCACAGCATAAATCAAAGTGTTCTGAGCCTGCTGTCCAAAAAACACGATGATCCAACGGCTAACGAATCTGCAGCACCCGTTTCTTTCCAACTGCGCTGAAATGACGAATTTTTTCTGCAGCACACTTCAGATAATAATATCTCTCGAACGACAGCTCCAATTACAGATCCCAACGGTCAGATCGTACATATACCTCTTGTGAACCTACAGTCTAATTTTCACGCCGATCCAACGGTTAACGAACCCATACCGTCAATTCTATCGTCGTTGCGCAGAATATGACGAACCGAACGTTTTTTTCTTCACAAATTGAATTCCTCCCGGTTATGCGATTCTTCACCACGAACCCCGCTCTGATACCAGTTTGTTGGGATAGAACCCGCCACACATATCACTTTCGAGATCGATCCCCATCACATTAAGAACCACACAACCATGTATAAGTAAAAAATAAAGGACAAAATATAAAAGTTATACGCGCACAACATTTTACGTGGAAAACCTCTCAAGGGAGAGTAAAAACCACGAGACCAGCGGCCACTTAAATTCCACTATATACGAACAATATTACAAATATGAACGCTCGTTACAACACTCTTGAATATTATCACGTATCTCTCAACACATCTCACAAACGGTAGATTACAATAACGGAATTCGCTCCCATCGTTATTGAATCACCGAGACCACCTCACGGGACGGAGTGGAACGACTCTCATAAGTTCTCTATTTTACTTCCTACCTCCTCCACTTTTCTTCCTACACAATAACTACTGTATATAGTCAACTATTCCCTCCAACAAGTTCCCACCAAAAAGTTCACTCCAAATTCTTCCCACCAAAACTTCCCAAAAAAAAAATACTTACATAATTTAAATAATTTAATCCAATAAATAACAATGTGTGCAGCTGTGTCTTAATAGTAATGTGGTCCATTTTTGTACAAGACATTTTCAGGTTCGAATCCTTTTATTTTTTCTTTCTAAATTTGCACACTTTTCAACCACATGTGGCGTTCTTAAATAGATCGCAGACCCACATGGGTGTTTACCTGGCGTGCTTCACCATTAAATTTATATACATGATGCTATATAACTCTACCTGGCCTTTCATGTTTTGACTTTAAAAGGCGCATATGTCGATTATTTAAACAAAAGATTTTATTTTTGCATTCTTACTCTAATTCTTTGCTGCATGTTTGTATACGTGTAGGTACTTTGCTGCAAGGTTTTTGATTACTGCATATAGGTGATGTTTCAGGGTTTTTTTTTTTGTTACTTTCCTTCTTATAAAATTGAGTATGACTAAATGTAGATGTGAACAAAGGAAGATACTGATAGAACATGAGAGGTAAGTTTTTTACTATGTATTCAAGACATTTAGATGTGTCAAAGACATCGCTACGTAGCACAAACCAACCCATGGACCATGTTTTAAAGCTGCAGGCAGACAATATCTATTTAGTAGATCTTAAGTAAACTATATAACAAATATATATGCCATCCAAACACTATCCTATAGTAAGTGCATTTTTAATATTCAACATCTTTTAAATTTTTTTAAATAATTCATATGTTCGCAATGAATATTATTTGTTGTTAGGTTACTGTTGATTTGCTGTTATATGATGTTAGTATCCCGCTGTTTGTTCCAGGGTGATGCCATCGAAGGAAACATGAGATACAATGATCATCAACATTTTGACACAATCTTCCAAATTGGCAGCGCCTCCGAATCTCGTCCTTTTTATCAGAAAAACTTCACAATGGCAGTGAATGTTACCAAATCCATTTGATCCAACCAGATGACTTTCTATAGGTATTTAACATATTAAACATACGGGCCTTCTAAGTACGAATACCAACATCGTTTAATATATTTGTGCAGACTCTATAGGTCGTGTACAGAATATTGGAAATCCGGATAACTTCGGAAGCGCAAACAGTGAGCAAAAAACAAAGCGCATGGTTTTTGATATTTGTTAACCTCAAGTAAGTTTGTTTTCATTACCAGTCTTATAAAGTTTTCTACAAATATTACTCAACATCAAACAACACCTGGATTTGATAATAAATGTTCCATCGTTTTTTATGTTACTATTTCTCACCCATCACCTAATAGTCGCTGCTCCTTCTAGATTGTTTTTCTGATCCTGTTATTGATGCCAGGGGGATGAGAATACTATATCTAACACGTAGGCAGACAGTCTAAGGAAAATTCCCTTGACAAATATCAATTTTGAACTTCAAAATGAATTTGAAAGTGTATCTCCTTCTGTTTCTGCCTATTGTTCTTCTGTTGTTGTTGATCGTCAACTGCAGCTGCTACAAATAGTAAACAGCAACAAGATGTTTGATTATCGCTTTCTGAGAATCGACATTCAACAGCTGGTTCCCTTCATGTCTTTTGAGTCATGGGATAGGAAGAGGTCGTGGGTTTGATCTTTAGGGATGAAATAATTTTCTTTAAAACAATTGAACACCAACAATGGTGGTATATATTGACCCTATAGAGAGGTTTTACCGGATTCGTTCACGGACCTCTACCCGGAACACTGCCCGAATGGATATGTTCCTGGGTACCGTCGATCGGGTTCGGGTTTTCACCCGAACGTGTGTGTTACATGCAAATGATGAGGGTGGTTGAAATAAATGATCTACTGATGCCAAAAAAATTGCCGTTAAAAAAAGAAAAAAAACAGCTGGTATTAACTTTTAATCCATCTAAATTTCGAGTGCTAATCACTCTCTATTGTATGTTTCCTAAATTTGCAACTGCATGTTTTTTATGTTGTTTGCAGCTGCAACATATACTCCTACTGCTTGGTTTGTCCCTCCGTAAGTGACCTTGCTAATCATTTAAGTTGTTATATCGAACCATAGTGCCCGAGAAGAATATAAAAAGAAAGCCTTCAGTTTAGGCTATAAACATGTGGACCATGGACAATACTAAGGTAGGTGCTTGTTGCGCTGCATATTCAATAACCTCCTTGGCTTACTTTACACCATTATGAAAAGTTATGTTATAGGAGTATTATCTTAACCATTTTTGCATATGTTTGTTATTTTAGTATGTATGGGGGTCTTTGATGAAGTTGACTTATTTTAGATTTATTGTTCAAATAAAGTAATATTCAAAATTACAGAGAAGCTGACTCGCAGGTGAAGGCACCATCAGCCCTATCATGACAAAAAGTGAATTTTTATACTATAGATGCAATGAATACAAGAGAGGCCTATTTGGAATTCCACCTAACCTACATTGCCCAGATCACGGTGCCAAATGCATATATCATATATGTATATATATATACATCAGGTATGGCAAGATGAGTCGGTTTAGTACGGGTAAAAACAGGATCAAGTAAATTTCCGTACGGGTCAAGTTGACCCACAAATATATGTTCCTTTTTTTCCAAAATGTAATATCATATATCTAAACCAATTAAGCAGTTTGTAAATGTAAAAAATGTAATTTGGCTAATAATTTTCTACCTTTTTGATTCTTCACAATGTTCCATTGCGACCAAATTTTGTTAATGTTACCTGTATGAGATGAATTCTTTCTTTTCCAAGTAAATGGGTAAAAAGTACCACCTCTAATATTAACTTTCATTTATGATTAACGTTGTGCCACTTTAATCGACTGCAGAAGTTTCACACTGGATGTGAATCTTCACGCCATTTGTGTGTCAATCTGGAAACAAGAGGAATTTGTGGTAACGAATGTGAATCGTCTGTGACAAGTATCATTATGCATTAGCTGATAGTCTACCTAAAATTTGCACAAACTTATACATATAGTATTCAGTTTTTATGAAATTTTCTTTTCATCTACCGGATTCTATAACTGATCAACAGAATGTGTGTGAGCCTCATTGCGTAAGATCAACCCGTCCACTTTTAGCATCATAGAGACAAGGGAAACAAGACAACTTCTAATCAAAATCCTAGCTACAACAATGTCTACTTTCTTCTAAGATGGTAACGACAATGAGGAAGCTCTTGTGTGAATCAGACAACAGTTGGGAAACCAACGCGCGGTCCATCCTTAAACTAGTTAAACTAAAACTACTAAAGCAAATGAATAGCAAGCAGGGGGTTTCTCCGACCGGAATGTCACCGAAAATGATATTAATATAAAAAGACTAAAACTAGTAAAACTGATGAATAAACAAGCAAATAAGCATAGAGAGACAAATATGTTTACCTAAACTCTATTCATCTAGTCAGTTTTATATTACGCGTGAAGTCTCCTACTTCAAGTGTAGCTGTACGGCGGCTGCGATCTAGAGATCTAAACTAATTAACAATCCACAAACTTATGACTTTACTTATAATGTCGTATGGTCGCGGTCACCACTAATTGCGCTAACTGGTCGTCGCAACAATTCACTTCTACCCGAATTCTCGATTGAACTTAATTCGTCTCCTTGATCGGGATGGACGAACGACACTAATTGTAACTTACTAAATCTAATTATTGAGTTGTCAGTTCAATAGAATCAAGCATAACAACCAACTAAGTCGAATCAATACTAACAATGCAAAATTGGTTCTTTTATTCAAGCATTAAATCATGCAATATGAAATTAACTAATACAAAAGTAATCCAACAATATAAGTATTTAGTCTAAACAAACATAGATAAATTTAGCTCATAATAGTGATTGAACAAAAACACAAATAACTTAGCCACACACAATTTATCATTCGCATAGACACAAACAATTAAATATAACTAGCAATCATAAATATGTTCATACACAACCACCTCCGAAGCTTGGCTTGAGTGGTATGGTGGTGGGATTCAACTTGGGGTACTGCTAACTCAGGTTCGATTCTCACTTCAAGCATGGAGTTTTCAACCTTTGATGGTACTGTCAACATCAATGCAATTTGGGAAGGTCTCCGGGGTTTTTTCTCAACATTCGATGGTACTGCAAACATCGTTGCAAATTGCGTTTCCTCCTAACCTATGTGTAGGGTGACAAATGAGAGCATTTGATTTCAATATCGCTATTAAAAAAATTTTCATACATAACCACCAAGATAGAGTTAAATCTTGAAAGAATATAGATAAATCACTCCCCTCCTCTCTTTGCTCTCTGACATTGACCAGCAGGAAAACAAATGAGACCAACAATCTCTTGGCTTCTTCCTAAATTGCTAGTTGAATTGAACAAGAAAACCCAAGTTGGTCCACCTCTGTACACCAACTCAAACAAATTGCTTTCTTTCCTCGCTCTATCCAGGGCCGGTCCAATGGGTGTGCATGATGTACATATGCACAGGACCCATTAATTTTGGGGGCCCAATATATCTTTGTATATGCACAAAAACTACCAAGCCCAACTCTTTTAGATATACAAAGTGAAAGCAACTCTAACGAGTTCAGCCCAGTTATCTTTTTATTTCTTATAAACCAATGCTTATAGATATATAGAGTATTGTGTTTACAAAACCCAGCGATGTGGGATTAAGAAAAAGATATTAGCTTACATGAAAGATATAATGTTCACACGTTTAAATTAATGCTAGTGTTTTATTTTGTTATTAACTAATCAAAGGAAGTTAGAAATGAGTACGTGTGTGTTTTGTGTAATTGTGGGTTACTCCTTATTTCATGATGACCACATGCTTTTGTCCATGTTTATTTAGTATTCGACTAATAGTTTTAACAACAATTATTACTCCGTATCATATTTGGTTAAGAAATTTTTGAAAAAAATTCTCGTTTGGTGAAATTAAGTATGTTACCTATTTAATGGTTGTTTATTGATAGAAATTTATGAAGCTTTGTTTCGTTTGTCGAATATGAATATGTTATTTGTCTAATCAGTTATTAGAAAATTATGAATTATGATACGAATTGTCAATTAATACGTAATTGCATAATGTGTGAATGTGTGATCTTTACTCCTTGTATTGATAAAAAGTTGTCAATTGATAGAAATTGTTGATTATTTTTTTTATTTTTTTTTTATATTTTTTTTAAGGTTATTGATTTGTATGTTGTATTTATTATAATAAGATATACTCTGTAAGATATAAGATACACTCAAATATTTGTTGTATGGTTATTGATTTAGTGAATAGGATTAGTGATGACTCCTAAACAATTATTCGGCTATTCGTTAGGGCCTTAGGGGCCTTTTTTTCCGCCTCGTACAGGGCACTCAAACTCTCGGGACCGACCATGGCTCTATCCACGTGGCCAACGAACAATGGTGGGGACTAATTTGGTTTCTTGTTTGACTTGCACCAAGACCCCAATTTTGCCGTCCCTCTTTCTTGCTTCGGTGATGACAGAGAGAAACCCCAAAGAGCTGGCCCCCACCTGCTCAATAACCACTAACGGTCACACCCCAAATAAAAACCTACATAGTGTTTGATCACCTTTTATTTATATTCATATAGCTTCAAAACTTGAGGCTCAAGATCATACAATGGTTAGTAAATTCGAAGGTATGCATAAGCCATCAATTTTATGTTTGAAAGACATAGTCGTGGTGGTTGTTGTAAAAGCTTCAAGAAGTGTAATGCATGTCATAAGTTGACTGTGTATACTTGTGTTTCTTACTGATGGTTTAGGCATGTACAAGTTGATCTAATTGGTAGTATTTGTTTATGTATTTGGTGGGCATCAACAACTGGACAAAATGTCATGTAAGTGCAACTTGTGTAGTTTGTTTCTGGAAAATTTTTCACTACTTTGTGAAAAAATTATATTAATTTATTTTTATTTTTTTTTTGCCAAAAATAAAGATCATACAAGTGAGTCTTTAATTAATGAAGGCCCAAATATTATAAGTCCATCAAATTATATGGGAGATGATATTTCCAACATCATATTTACTTGTTCCACCATAATCTGATGCTTTTTTCCCAAAATATCCCTTAATAAATTAGAACAAAAAGTTTCAAAAAATTTATCTAAGCCTATCATTAAGGGTGTTATAGTAATTTAAAGTGGAAGAAGTAAATTCAATGGTGGAAATATCAATTCCCAAATTATATCCGTTCAAACTTGAAATACTGATAAGGCTCGTACTTAGAAAGTATTTTTAGTTCATATACAAAACTAGAGATTCCTTTTGAATTCAATAAATTAGTTAGATGTATGCTACGACTAGAAATTCCTTTTAAATTCAATAAATTAGTTAGATGTATGTTACCCAAGGTTGGAGATCTATGATCTCAGGGAGATCTCGTTTGGACATTTTTGGGGAGATCTCGGTATCTCGAAAAAATCTCGGGGAGATTTCGGACGTTGACTTACGTTGACTTTTTAGTTTATATATATATATATATATATATATATATATATATATATATATATATATATATATATATATATATATATATATATATATATATATATATACATACATACATATTTGTATACTTTTTTACGAGATTTTACAAGTAAATCAAAGAAATGAGCGAGAAAATCTGAAAAATTAAGAGATTTTATGGGAAAATTCGATAAATGAGCGAGAAAATTCGAAAAATGAGCGAGAAAATTCGAAAAATCGTGGCTTTGACCAAGTTTGACCTCGATGTCCGAGAAATCTCGGGAGATGGGCATCTCGTCTCGGCGGCTTTCCGGAAAAGAGATCTCGGGGAGAAATAAGGAGATTTACAACACTGATGTTACCACATGATCAATCGTAGTGGTGGTTACTGTGAAAATGTTATAAAGATTAGCAGTATATCTTGTCAATTATATTTAACTATTATGGTTAATTATCAGTAAAAAAACAACAACTTAATAGTAAACTGACGTCTGTCAACTATGTTGCGCGTTTCAGACTGCTGTAACTGTAGCTCTTTAGTTGTGTTATTTTTCAAAATATGTATGATTGAATTGCACTGACGGGTATGCAGGTAAATTTGTTATTTGAGTTTTTCACATAAATGCAGAATGAATTCAACATTTGTTGGAAATTAAGTGTTAGTGGGGGATTTACTTAACACTTGTAAATGAGTTTGGAGGTACAGAGTGTATACTCATTAAGTGATAAACAACCCGGACCCAAAAGTGATTTTTCATTGTTTACTATCATGACTTGGTCTACTTGAAATTTGACTAAGTGTAACTTTTGCGCTGCTGGTCCTTTTGTTGGGTTTTTTTGCGTTGCTGGTCCTTCTGCTGTTTTTTGCGCTATTGGTCCTTCTGGTGGTTCTTTTGCGATGCCAGTCCTTCTAGTGGTCCTTTTGCGCTGCCGGTCCTTCTGGTGGTCCTTTTGCGCTGTTGGTCCTTTTGCAGTGTTGGTTCTTTTGCGGAGCTGGTCCTTAGAGGCAGTATCAGAAAAGACATGTTAAAATTTTAACAAATGTTTTGCTGTTTGGTGCTCCTTCTGAAGAGGGAGCATAACATGCAGCAAGGAAAACACTTCGTTAATCTTTCCTTTTAATGTGTTTTTAGATTTTGACAACTAAATTACTATCTGTTAACCACTCATCGAGTTACCTATATTGTCCCATTAGAGCCCTCACAAGCTTGATATTTATTAGACGGTCATGTGGACTATATTACGGCCTGATATTTTTATAGGTTGTCGTTCGACATCGCGAGGACTCCTTTTTTTCCGGTCGCGAGTAGGTTATGACAACCCGGAAAAAATCCGACAAAATTTAAACAAAATCTTTATAGGATTTCATTGAACTTCGACTAATTTCGACGATTCACGAACCATTATTTGTAAATAATTAAGTATTAATAATAATTTGTTATACTAATATTATTATTATTATTTATCACCATTTACAAGTATATTTACTTTCAATATTATTAATAATAATTATTACTATCATTAATATTATTATCCCTTTTACTAAAAGTGATAAGATTAATATAAATATAAATATCATTATTATTAATATCAATATTATTATTACTAGAATTATTAAAAATTCTATAATTATTGATATAGTCATTATAAAACAACTTATTACTATTTTCATTAATATTATTATTATCATTAATATTATTAACATTATTATTATTATTATTATTATTATTATTATTATTATTATTATTATTATTATTATTATTATTATTATTATTAATGATACATATTAGTAACATAATTATTATTAATAGTATTATTATTATTAATTCTATTATTATTATTATTATTATTATTATTATTATTATTATTATTATTATTATTATTATTATTAGTATTATTGTTATTAATATATTTAATAATAATAACAATTAAACATAAAATTTAAAAAGTCAAGATACTTGTACGAATTAGATTAAAAAAAATTATCAAATCTGCTTTTAATTTTTTTATGAATCGTGGCTTGTTTTATTTTTTTATTTCAAATCGTGATATTTTTTTTATCTCATCTACTGGTTTCGATTTTGTTTGGATACTGATTTAATCATTAAATTACATATTATATATACATAAATCAATCTGCAATTGTTGAATCAAAAACTGAAATATATACTCCCTCCGTCTCATTCCAATAGTCCATAGACAAAAAACACGCAATTTTAGGAAATTCCACTAACTTCATTTCTCCACCAATGAAATATCTTCTCTCTCCAGATCCACCAATGAAATATCTTATTTCCTTTCTATTTATGGAAGTGGAATATCAGAATGGGACAGCCCAAAATGGAATACTGCCCTATTGGAATTAGACGGAGGTAGTATATTTTTTTACTCGATATACCTATGTTCTTCCATTTTTGTCCAAAATTTGAAAACGAATCCCATTTAAAAATCTATAAATGTCATCTTGTTAGGATTCCTTTAATCAAACTATCTGCAAAGTTTGATCTCTCAATTCCTTGTAACGATTCCAAATTTCGAAGTCAAAGTTTATATTAAAAAAGTCAACTGTTCGTTCTTGGTAAAATTCGAATTCGTTTTAAAGATTCTTGATCAATTGATGATTCCAATAGATTCTAGGCAAGATTTAGAAACCTTTTCGTGTTGAAAACTTTGGCCAAAACGTTCTTTAAATCAAAAATCAATTTATTTATTTTTTAAAAAACAGCGACTACAGTAGCAGCGTGTTTTTTTAATTTTTTTTATATATTTTCAATCCTATTTGATATTAATTAGTTATTATTATGTTTCGTTTATAATTCATGAAAGAATTTCGAAGTCTTATTGATTTGGGTTATCGAACGATTAAATTGAGTTGAAGAAGAAGATGATCACATAAAAAGAAGATAAATATGTTTGAAATGCGTATTAAATCAGAAAAACTAATTTGGAGGAGTGGTTTGTGAGGTTAGTGGGAGAGCGAGAGGTCGCGGGTTCGAGCCCGGTCCAGGGCATTTCTTTTTACTAAAAGCTTTTAAAAGGGGTATACATTCTTATTTTATTTCTATCATTATTACTATTAATTATTATGTTTATTATTATTATTATTATTATTATTATTATTGTTATTATTATTATTATTGATTAATAGTTATTGTTAATATTACTAGATTATAATTATTATTATTGTTATTTAACACATATTATTATTATTATGATTATAGTAAGTATTATCATTAAGTATTATATTTATTAAGTATTATGAATATTATTGTTATTAATATTATTATCATTACCAGTATTGTTATCAAAATTAAAATAAGTATAATTATCATTAGTAATATTATTATTATTAAAAATTATTATCATTATTATCATCTTACAAAAATATCATTATCATTATTATTATTATTATTATTATTATTATTATTATTATTATTATTATTATTATTATTATTATTATTATTATTATTATTATCCTCTTATTATTATAAACTTAAAAGTATTAAAACTTACAAAAAATTAGTGGGAAGCCTAGAGACAATCTGGGCCCCCACACCTCTAGCAATAGCAAAACTTATCCTAGTAAAAATATGAGCAGCAGCACCGGCACCAATATCTTGCGCCATCGAACTCTTCTGAACCCGCTTTAGCAAAGAAACAGCATCCTTTTCTAATTTCCCAAGGGAAGAAAATGAGAAAGGAATGAAACCATATAACATTATTATTATTATTATTATTATTATTATTATTATTATTATTATTATTATTATTATTATTATTATTATTATTATTATTATTATTATCATTTTTACTACTAACATCATTATTATTATTACTATTACTATGATTATTATTGTAGATATTACAAAAATTATTAATATTATTACTATTGTAAACATATAACATTATAAGAACTTTCATTTTTACCATTGTTATTATTATCTTTACATTACTATCATTATAAGAACTATATTATTATTATTTTTAACATTATAATAATTATTATCATTTTTACTATTAGTATTATTATTATTACAAAATGATACAACTTTTTATTCATTATCGTTATTAATATTATTTTATCAAATAAATTACTATTATATAGAATATATATATAAAAGTATATATATATATAGAAATATATAACAACTAAAATATATATATATATATATATATATATATATATATATATATATATATATATATATATATATATAAACTTATTCGATTACGAGTATATGTGTTAATATATATATATACTTGATATAGGTTCGTGAATCCGAGGACAACTCTGCACTTGTTCAAGTGCCATCATACTCGTAAAATACGAAATACAGTATCGTGAGTTTTCATAGCTCCTTTTTTATATATATTTTTGGGCTGAGAATACATGCGCAACTTTTATAACTGTTTTACGTTTAGACACAAGTACTCAAACTTATATGCTATGACATGCTATGATTCATGCTAAATCCCTACCGTAATATCGTCAATTGCTGGAATTTTGGCAAGATTAATTATTGTGAATAGATCTATTGAGAGTAACGTCTCTGTCCATTTGACCGTTGGTCTTGGATACATAATAATGATTCAACGACACGAATAACATGTTGTCACGGGTTAACTTTTGTTTAGCAGCGATATTACAACTTGAGCAATACTTTTAGATTGATATTTCTATATTAATCAACTCTTATTAAATCTTGTGGTCTAATACTATTATTGAAATCATTATTTATGATAAACCTATGAACTCATCAACAAAAGGTTGACACTCTTTAGTATGTTTATTCTCAGGTCATACTTGATGCTTCCGCTATGTATTTGCTAATTGAAAGCAACATTTCAACGAGTCATTCATGAATAATTTGAAAGACTTGCATTTGCTAATTTGATGATGATTGCTTGCTATGTTTGGAGTCTTCATTACATATCATATCAATTAAAGACATTTAATGTGTTGTTCATTAAATACAATGTAATCTATTTATCTTTCGCTGCAAAACTCAATAAAACGTCTCATATAGAGTCGTTCTCGTTTATACAACTGTGATTTGATATAATTAGTCACAAATACCCAAGGCCCTATTTGGGGGTGTGACATAGGTGTAGTAATGTGTTTGTGTGTGTTCAATTACTTATTCGTTAATTGTGATTAATCATGTTTAAATGCAGGGAACATGTAAGACAATGATGGGTAAAGCTATTGCTCGAGAGGCTAAAGCAACTTTTTTTTTACATATATGCCATCTTAGTAGGGTCAAAATGGGTACATAGTATGTTACTTCATGTAGACAGACCGTTTGTCATAACTCGTAACTACCTAGCAATTGGATCTGGTTGGGTCGGCCCAAATGGGTAATATTTTTTCAAATCAAGATGATGATTTTGATGTATTTGGAATATTTATTTTAACGATGACTAGATCAGAGAGAATGAAAAGCTTGTGACGGCTATTTTTGGAGATGCCATATGCTGCCAGCTAGCAGTAATATTTGTCTATCACACATAATTATTTGGTAATTCGTTTGTAATTACTTCTGACATTTGATATTGTCTTGATTTCTAATCAACCTAACAAAAACTATTCAAACCGTTCCAATTTCAATTATCATGACATTAACAAATATGTATGAACCGACATCGAAGAATTGAGAAAAACATCCAAATAGTCACAGTATCCCCGCCATCAACTTTATACGTCGAACCTATATGAAAATACGAACCGTTGATTACTACTACTTTTGAGTTGAAGTCCAATATTTTTATTTTAAACAAGATTTTATAATTTATATTTTTACAAATTTGAAATTTTAGAATGTTCTATTGTTTATTTGTGTTATCATCGTTGAAGATTGTCTTAAAAATATCATTATTTCATGAACCCGTAAAATCGCACATCTTTAACTAGTGTATATATAAATGTAAATATAAATACAAGCCGGTAGAATTAGAAACATGCATAAAGTAATTATAAAGTAATGATAAATTCACAATACATATTTTATTATCCATTTTGTAAAATATTTGAGAATCACATTCTCTATATTATAAACACTTTGCCCATAAGTGTATTCCTCTTTTTCGTAATTTAGTTTTTTATGTTGTTTGCAGCTGCAACATATACTCCTACTGCTTGGTTTGTCCCTCCGTAAGTGACCTTGCTAATCATTTAAGTTGTTATATCGAACCATAGTGCCCGAGAAGAATATAAAAAGAAAGCCTTCAGTTTAGGCTATAAACATGTGGACCATGGACAATACTAAGGTAGGTGCTTGTTGCGCTGCATATTCAATAACCTCCTTGGCTTACTTTACACCATTATGAAAAGTTATGTTATAGGAGTATTATCTTAACCATTTTTGCATATGTTTGTTATTTTAGTATGTATGGGGGGTCTTTGATGAAGTTGACTTATTTTAGATTTATTGTTCAAATAAAGTAATATTCAAAATTACAGAGAAGCTGACTCGCAGGTGAAGGCACCATCAGCCCTATCATGACAAAAAGTGAATTTTTATACTATAGATGCAATGAATACAAGAGAGGCCTATTTGGAATTCCACCTAACCTACATTGCCCAGATCACGGTGCCAAATGCATATATCATATATGTATATATATACATCAGGTATGGCAAGATGAGTCGGTTTAGTACGGGTAAAAACAGGATCAAGTAAATTTCCGTACGGGTCAAGTTGACCCACAAATATATGTTCCTTTTTTCCAAAATGTAATATCATATATCTAAACCAATTAAGCAGTTTGTAAATGTAAAAATGTAATTTGGCTAATAATTTTCTACCTTTTTGATTCTTCACAATGTTCCACTGCGACCAAATTTTGTTAATGTTACCTGTATGAGATGAATTCTTTCTTTTCCAAGTAAATGGGTAAAAAGTACCACCTCTAATATTAACTTTCATTTATGATTAACGTTGTGCCACTTTAATCGACTGCAGAAGTTTCACGCTGGATGTGAATCTTCACGCCATTTGTGTGTCAATCTGGAAACAAGAGGAATTTGTGGTAACGAATGTGAATCGTCTGTGATAAGTATCATTATGCATTAGCTGATAGTCTACCTAAAATTTGCACAAACTTATACATATAGTATTCAGTTTTTATGAAATTTTCTTTTCATCTACCGGATTCTATAACTGATCAACAGAATGTGTGTGAGCCTCATTGCGTAAGATCAACCCGTCCACTTTTAGCATCATAGAGACAAGGGAAACAAGACAACTTCTAATCAAAATCCTAGCTACAACAATGTCTACTTTCTTCTAAGATGGTAACGACAATGAGGAAGCTCTTGAGTGAATCAGACAACAGTTGGGAAACCAACGCGCGGTCCATCCTTAAACTAGTTAAACTAAAACTACTAAAGCAAATGAATAGCAAGCAGGGGGTTTCTCCGACCGGAATGTCACCGAAAATGATATTAATATAAAAAGACTAAAACTAGTAAAACTGATGAATAAACAAGTAAATAAGCATAGAGAGACAAATATGTTTACCTAAACTCTATTCATCTAGTCAGTTTTATATTACGCGTGAAGTCTCCTACTTCAAGTGTAGCTGTACGGCGGCTGCGATCTAGAGATCTAAACTAATTAACAATCCACAAACTTATGACTTTACTTATAATGTCGTATGGTCGCGGTCACCACTAATTGCGCTAACTGGTCGTCGCAACAATTCACTTCTACCCGAATTCTCGATTGAACTTAATTCGTCTCCTTGATCGGGATGGACGAACGACACTAATTGTAACTTACTAAATCTAATTATTGAGTTGTCAGTTCAATAGAATCAAGCATAACAACCAACTAAGTCGAATCAATACTAACAATGCAAAATTGGTTCTTTTATTCAAGCATTAAATCATGCAATATGAAATTAACTAATACAAAAGTAATCCAACAATATAAGTATTTAGTCTAAACAAACATAGATAAATTTAGCTCATAATAGTGATTGAACAAAAACACAAATAACTTAGCCACACACAATTTATCATTCGCATAGACACAAACAATTAAATATAACTAGCAATCATAAATATGTTCATACACAACCACCTCCAAAGCTTGGCTTGAGTGGTATGGTGGTGGGATTCAACTTGGGGTACTGCTAACTCAGGTTCGATTCTCACTTCAAGCATGGAGTTTTCAACCTTTGATGGTACTGTCAACAGCAATGCAATTTGGGAAGGTCTCCGGGGTTTTTCTCAACATTCGATGGTACTGCAAACATCGTTGCAAATTGCGTTTCCTCCTAACCTATGTGTAGGGTGACAAATGAGAGCATTTGATTTCAATATCGCTAATAAAAAAAAATTTCATACATAACCACCAAGATAGAGTTAAATCTTGAAAGAATATAGATAAATCACTCCCCTCCTCTCTTTGCTCTCTGACATTGACCAGCAGGAAAACAAATGGGACCAACAATCTCTTGGATTCTTCCTAAATTGCTAGTTGAATTGAACAAGAAAACCCAAGTTGGTCCACCTCTGTACACCAACTCAAACAAATTGCTTTCTTTCCTCGCTCTATCCAGGGCCGGCCCAATGGGTGTGCATGATGTACATATGCACAGGACCCATTAATTTTGGGGGCCCAATATATCTTTGTATATGCACAAAAACTACCAAGCCCAACTCTTTTAGATATACAAAGTGAAATCAACTCTAACGAGTTCAGCCCAGTTATCTTTTTATTTCTTATAAACCAATGCTTATAGATATATAGAGTATTTTGTTTACAAAACCCATCGATGTGGGATTAAGAAAAAGATATTAGCTTATATGAAAGATATAATGTTCACACGTTTAAATTAATGCTAGTGTTTTATTTTATTATTAACTAATCAAAGGAAGTTAGAAATGAGTACGTGTGTGTTTTGTGTAATTGTGGGTTACTCCTTATTTCATGATGACCACATGCTTTTGTCCATGTTTATTTAGTATTCGACTAATAGTTTTAACAACAATTATTACTCCGTATCATATTTGGTTAAGAAATTTTTGAAAAAAAATTCTCGTTTGGTGAAATTAAGTATGTTACCTATTTAATGGTTGTTCATTGATAGAAATTTATGAAGCTTTGTTTCGTTTGTCGAATATGAATATGTTATTTGTCTAATCAGTTATTAGAAAATTATGAATTATGATACGAATTGTCAATTAA
This sequence comes from Rutidosis leptorrhynchoides, assembly GCF_046630445.1. Taxonomy (NCBI): domain Eukaryota; kingdom Viridiplantae; phylum Streptophyta; class Magnoliopsida; order Asterales; family Asteraceae; genus Rutidosis; species Rutidosis leptorrhynchoides. Next base: position 59,306,417 of record NC_092335.1, read on the forward strand.
TACGTAATTTCATAATGTGTGAATGTGTGATCTTTACTCCTTGTGTTGATAAAAAGTTGTCAATTGATAGAAATTGTTGATTAGTTTTTTTATTTTTTTTATATTTTTTTAAGGTTATTGATTTGTATGTTGTATTTATTATAATAAGATATACTCTGTAAGATATAAGATACACTCAAATATTTGTTGTATGGTTATTGATTTAGTGAATAGGATTAGTGATGACTCCTAAACAATTATTCGGCTATTCGTTAGGGCCTTAGGGGCCTTTTTTTCCGCCTTGTACAGGGCACTCAAACTCTTGGGACCGACCATGGCTCTATCCACGTGGCCAACGAACAATGGTGGGGACTAATTTGGTTTCTTGTTTGACTTGCACCAAGACCCCAATTTTGCCGTCCCTCTTTCTTGCTTCGGTGATGACAGAGAGAAACCCCAAAGAGCTGGCCCCCACCTACTCAATAACCACTAACGGTCACACCCCAAATAAAAACCTACATAGTGTTTGATCACCTTTTATTTATATTCATATAGCTTCAAAACTTGAGGCTCAAGATCATACAATGGGTAGTAAATTCGAAGGTATGCATAAGCCATCAATTTTATGTTTGAAAGACATAGTCGTGGTGGTTGTTGTAAAAGCTTCAAGAAGTGTAATGCATGTCATAAGTTGACTGTGTATACTTGTGTTTCTTACTGATGGTTTAGGCATGTACAAGTTGATCTAATTGGTAGTATTTGTTTATGTATTTGGTGGGCATCAACAACTGGACAAAATGTCATGTAAGTGCAACTTGTGTAGTTTGTTTCTGGAAAATTTTTCACTACTTTGTGAAAAAATTATATTAATTTATTTTTATTTTTTGCCAAAAATAAAGATCATACAAGTGAGTCTTTAATTAATGAAGGCCCAAATATTATAAGTCCATCAAATTATATGGGAGATGATATTTCCAACATCATATTTACTTGTTCCACCATAATCTGATGCTTTTTTCCCAAAATATCCCTTAATAAATTAGAACAAAAAGTTTCAAAAAATTTATCTAAGCCTATCATTAAGGGTGTTATAGTAATTTAAAGTGGAAGAAGTAAATTCAATGGTGGAAATATCAATTTCCAAATTGTATCCATTCAAACTTGAAATACTGATAAGGCTCGTACTTAGAAAGTATTTTTAGTTCATATACGAAACTAGAGATTCCTTTTGAATTCAATAAATTAGTTAGATGTATGCTACGACTAGAAATTCCTTTTAAATTCAATAAATTAGTTAGATGTATGTTACCCAATGTTGGAGATCTATGATCTCGGGGAGATCTCGTTTGGACATTTTTGGGGAGATCTCGGTATCTCGGAAAAATCTCGGGGAGATTTCGGACGTTGACTTACGTTGACTTTTTAGTTTATATATATATATATATATATATATATATATATATATATATATATATATATATACATATTTGTATACTTTTTTACGAGATTTTACAAGTAAATCAAAGAAATGAGCGAGAAAATCTGAAAAATTAAGAGATTTTATGGGAAAATTCGATAAATGAGCAAGAAAATTCGAAAAATGAGCGAGAAAATTCGAAAAATCGTGGCTTTGACCAAGTTTGACCTCGATGTCCGAGAAATCTCGGGAGATGGGCATCTCGTCTCGGCGGCTTTCCGGAAAAGAGATCTCGGGGAGAAATAAGGAGATTTACAACACTGATGTTACCACATGATCAATCGTAGTGGTGGTTACTGTGAAAATGTTATAAAGATTAGCAGTATATCTTGTCAATTATATTTAACTATTATGGTTAATTATCAGTAAAAAAACAACAACTTAATAGTAAACTGACGGCAGTCAACTATGTTGCGCGTTTCAGACTGCTGTAACTGTAGCTCTTTAGTTGTGTTATTTTTCAAAATATGTATGATTGAATTGCACTGACGGGTATGCAGGTAAATTTGTTATTTGAGTTTTTCACATAAATGCAGAATGAATTCAACATTTGTTGGAAATTAAGGGTAAGTGGGGGATTTACTTAACACTTGTAAATGAGTTTGGAGGTACAGAGTGTATACCCATTAAGTGATAAACAACCCGGACCCATGTAGTGACCCGAACTTTTCCATGTTTATATATATTAACTGAGATTGATATTTATATGATTAAATGTTTCCAACATGTTAAGCAATCAAACTTGTTAAGACTTGATTAATTGAAATATGTTTCATATAGACAATTGACCACCCAAGTTGATCGGTGATTCACGAACGTTAAAACTTGTAAAAACTATATGATGACATATATATGGATATATATATATATATATATATATATATATATATATATATATATATATATATATATATATATAGTTAACATGATACTATGATAAGAAAACATATCATAAAGTATATTAACAATGAACTACATATGTAAAAACAAGACTACTAACTTAATGATTTTTAAACGAGACATATATGTAACGATTATCGTTGTAAAGACATTTAATGTATATATATCATATTAAGAGATATTCATACATGATAATATCATGATAATATAATAATTTAAAATCTCATTTGATATTATAAACATTGAGTTAACAACATTTAACAAGATCGTTAACCTAAAGGTTTCAAAACAACACTTACATGTAACGACTAACGATGACTTAACGACTCAGTTAAAATGTATATACATGTAGTATTTTAATATGTATTTATACACTTTTGAAAGACTTCAATACACTTATCAAAATACTTCTACTTAACAAAAATGCTTACAATTACATCCTCGTTCAGTTTCATCAACAATTCTACTCGTATGCACCCGTATTCGTACTCGTACAATACACAGCTTTTAGATGTATGTACTATTGGTATATACACTCCAATGATCAGCTCTTAGCAGCCCATGTGAGTCACCTAACACATGTGGGAACCATCATTTGGCAACTAGCATGAAATATCTCATAAAATTACAAAAATATGAGTAATCATTCATGACTTATTTACATGAAAACAAAATTACATATCCTTTATATCTAATCCATACACCAACGACCAAAAACACCTACAAACACTTTCATTCTTCAATTTTCTTCATCTAATTGATCTCTCTCAAGTTCTATCTTCAAGTTCTAAGTGTTCTTCATAAATTCCAAAAGTTCTAGTTTCATAAAATCAAGAATACTTTCAAGTTTGCTAGCTCACTTCCAATCTTGTAAGGTGATCATCCAACCTCAAGAAATCTTTGTTTCTTACAGTAGGTTATCATTCTAATACAAGGTAATAATCATATTCAAACTTTGGTTCAATTTCTATAACTATAACAATCTTATTTCAAGTGATGATCTTACTTGAACTTGTTTTCGTGTCATGATTTTGCTTCAAGAACTTCGAGCCATCCAAGGATCCATTGAAGCTAGATCCATTTTTTCTCTTTTCCAGTAGGTTTATCCAAGGAAATTAAGGTAGTAATGATGTTCATAACATCATTCGATTCATACATATAAAGCTATCTTATTCGAAGGTTTAAACTTGTAATCACTAGAACATAGTTTAGTTAATTCTAAACTTGTTCGCAAACAAAAGTTAATCCTTCTAACTTGACTTTTAAAATCAACTAAACACATGTTCTATATCTATATGATATGCTAACTTAATGATTTAAAACCTGGAAACACGAAAAACACCGTAAAACCGGATTTACGCCGTCGTAGTAACACCGCGGGCTGTTTTGGGTTAGTTAATTAAAAACTATGATAAACTTTGATTTAAAAGTTGTTATTCTGAGAAAATGATTTTTATTATGAACATGAAACTATATCCAAAAATTATGGTTAAACTCAAAGTGGAAGTATGTTTTCTAAAATGGTCATCTAGACGTCGTTCTTTCGACTGAAATGACTACCTTTACAAAAACGACTTGTAACTTATTTTTCCGACTATAAACCTATACTTTTTCTGTTTAGATTCATAAAATAGAGTTCAATATGAAATCATAGCAATTTGATTCACTCAAAACGGATTTAAAATGAAGAAGTTATGGGTAAAACAAGATTGGATAATTTTTCTCATTTTAGCTACGTGAAAATTGGTAACAAATCTATTCCAACCATAACTTAATCAACTTGTATTGTATATTATGTAATCTTGAGATACCATAGACACGTATACAATGTTTCGACCTATCATGTCGACACATCTATATATATTTCGGAACAACCATAGACACTCTATATGTGAATGTTGGAGTTAGCTATACAGGGTTGAGGTTGATTCCAAAATATATATAGTTTGAGTTGTGATCAATACTGAGATACGTATACACTGGGTCGTGGATTGATTCAAGATAATATTTATCGATTTATTTCTGTACATCTAACTGTGGACAACTAGTTATAGGTTACTAACGAGGACAGCTGACTTAATAAACTTAAAACATCAAAATATATTAAAAGTGTTGTAAATATATTTTGAACATACTTTAATATATATGTATATATTGTTATAGGTTCGTGAATCAACAGTGGCCAAGTCTTACTTCCCGACAAAGTAAAAATCTGTGAAAGTGAGTTATAGTCCCACTTTTAAAATCTAATATTTTTGGGATGAGAATACATGCAGGTTTTATAAATGATTTACAAAATAGACACAAGTACGTGAAATTACATTCTATGGTTGAATTATCAAAATCGAATATGCCCCTTTTTATTAAGTCTGGTAATCTAAGAATTAGGGAACAGACACCCTAATTGACGCGAATCCTAAAGATAGATCTATTGGGCCTAACAAACCCCATCCAAAGTACCGGATGCTTTAGTACTTCGAAATTTATATCATATCCGAAGGGTGTCCCGGAATGATGGGGATATTCTTATATATGCATTTTGTTAATGTCGGTTACCAGGTGTTCACCATATGAATGATTTTTATCTCTATGTATGGGATGTGTATTGAAATATGAAATCTTGTGGTCTATTATTATGATTTGATATATATAGGTTAAACCTATAACTCACCAACATTTTTGTTGACGTTTTAAGCATGTTTATTCTCAGGTGATTATTAAGAGCTTCCGCTGTCGCATACTTAAATAAGGACGAGATTTGGAGTCCATGTTTGTATGATATTGTGTAAAAACTGCATTCAAGAAACTTATTTTGTTGTAACATATTTGTATTGTAAACCATTATGTAATGGTCGTGTGTAAACAGGATATTTTAGATTATCATTATTTGATAATCTACGTAAAGCTTTTTAAACCTTTATTGATGAAATAAAGGTTATGGTTTGTTTTAAAATGAATGCAGTCTTTGAAAAACGTCTCATATAGAGGTCAAAACCTCGCAACGAAATCAATTAATATGGAACGTTTTTAATCAATAAGAACGGGACATTTCAGTTGGTATCCGAGCGTTGGTCTTAGAGAACCAGAAAATTTACATTAGTGTGTCTTATCGAGTTTGTTAGGATGCATTAGTGAGTCTGGACTTCGACCGTGTTTTCTTTAAAAATGATTGCTTAACATTTTTGTTGGAAACTATATATTTTTAACATATGAATATTATGTGATATATTAATCTCTTAACGTGTTTGATATTATGTGATAGATGTCTACCTCTAGAACAAGTCCCATTGACTCACCTAATAATAATGAAGAGTCAAATGTAAATTGGAATGATTTGTGGACTGATTCACAAGTTCCCGAAGAGGAACCGGAAGAAGAGTCGGAACCGGAAGAAGAATCGGAACCGGAAGAAGAATCGGAACCGGATGAAGAAATAGAACCGGTGGGGGAAATAATAAAACGGTTAAGTAAAAGAAAATCCTCAACCAACCGACCAAAGTTAATTATGGTCAATGGTGTTTCCGCCAAGGAAGCAAAATATTGGGAGGATTACCAATTCTCCGATGAATCGGATTCCGACGAGAATTCCGATGATGTTATAGAAATTACCCCAACTGAATTTAAAAAGGCAAAAGAAAATAATAAGGGAAAGGGCATAAAAATAGAGAAATCTAATTCCAACCCCGATGAACTTTATATGTATCGTCAACCCCCGAAGTCCTTAAGTTGTAACAATGACCCGGGAACCTCTAAACCACCAGGTTTTTCTAAACCAATGTGGACAACGACGGCTCGTATTAGGGGAACATCATATATCCCTAGAAACTTGGCAAAACGAACCAAAACCGAAGAAGAAGAAACGAGCGAGTCGGAATAAGATAGTTGTATTCGTGTGGTGTAATATATGTAATATAGTGTTCTTATGCTTTATGATATATGTAAAAATTGCTTGTATTAATAAGTATTTTTTTATGAAACTAACTCTTGTCTATTTTACAGTTTAAAAACACAAAATGGATAGATAACCCAATATTTTAAGAGACCTACCCGGAGACATGATTGATGAAATCTTGTCTAGAGTCGGCCAGAATTCTTCGGCACAACTATTTAAGGCGAGATCAGTTTGTAAGACATTCGAAGAACGTTCCAAGAATGTCTTGGTTTATAAGAGACTTTCGTTTGAAAGATGGGGGATATCACATTGGGAAACCCATAAGTTACGATGTGTTTACTTTGACGCATATATTGCGGGGAACCCAAATGCTATTTTACGCAACGGGTTAAGAAATTATTTTGACTCAATATATCCGAATATTGGACTTCGTGATTTAGAAAAAGCGGCTAACATGCAACATAAAGAAGCATGTTATGCTTACGGATTAGTAATGTTCGCTTCTCACCAAAGTGAGAACAAGAACATCGGGCTACAACTATTAAACAAAACGTTTCCACAAGTGACGGAGTCGGTAATTGGGGTAAGAAATGAGGTTTTTAGATTATTACGGGACTGTTGGACATTACGTAACCCTCGTCCCTTTGATGATGTTACAACACGCTGTCTTATCAACGGCCATAACGGTTATGTTGCACAAGACCAAGGATGGGAAGTAGTCCTAGTAAAACCAGAATGCATGACTTGTTTCTGGACGTATGAATTACGTGTCTTTATTGCCTTTGCCGAACGACTTGTGTACTAGCTAGAATTGTCTTCACAACTATCTTGTATCAAAGTTATTGTGTGCTATATTTCATGCTTTATGTAAAATAAGCGGTATTGTAAGTTTGTAAAATATTGTATAAAAGTTTGAACGCGAAATATTATTACAATCAATTTTTCATATAGAATTGTAGTAGTTGAATTGTATATTAGCTACTAAGTATGAACTTAACGGGTAGGTACTACCCGAATTTAAACTTATAAAACGCTAATATGAAGAAAAAGCTTTTATAAATGAGTTCATATTATGCTACGAAATACTATTAACTACTCTTAATATTCTGTATGATTAACTTGTTCCATTTAACTATTTTGAAGGAAATGGCACCGACTACTCGACACACCGTGAATATGAATGAAGAGGAATTCCGTACTTTTCTAGCTTCAAACATAGCCGCAGTACAGGCTGCGCTACATACCAACAATAACCTTGGATCTAGCAGTACAGGAAATCGTGTAGGATGCACCTACAAAGAATTCACTGCCTGCAAACCTTTGGAATTTGATGGAACCGAAGGACCGATCGGATTGAAACGGTGGACCGAGAAGGTTGAATCGGTGTTTGCCATAAGTAAGTGTACTGAAGAGGACAAAGTGAAGTACGCTACGCATACCTTCACAGGTTCTGCGTTAACATGGTGGAATACCTATCTAGAGCAAGTGGGACAAGATGATGCGTACGCACTACCGTGGTCAGCATTCAAGCACTTGATGAACGAGAAGTACCGTCCCAGAACCGAGGTCAATAAGCTCAAGACAGAACTTAGAGGGTTACGAACCCAAGGATTTGATATTACCACGTACGAAAGACGATTCACAGAATTGTGCCTATTGTGTCCGGGAGCATTCGAAGATGAGGAAGAGAAGATCGACGCGTTTGTGAAAGGATTACCGGAAAGAATCCAAGAAGATATAAGTTCACACGAGCCCGCCTCCATACAACAGGCATGTAGAATGGCTCACAAACTAGTGAACCAGATTGAAGAAAGAATTAAAGAACAGACTGCTGAAGAGGCCAATGTGAAGCAAGTCAAAAGAAAGTGGGAGGAAAACGGTGATAAGAATCACCAATACAACAACAACAGTAATTACAACAATAATCGCAACAATTATCCCAACAATCGCAACATCAATCGCAACTACAACAAACGGCCCAACAACAACAACAACAACAACAACAACAGCAACTACAACAATCATCCCAACAACAATAATAACCGCAACAACAACAACAATCAGAAGCAGCTATGCCAAAGGTGTGAAAAGAATCACTCGGGGTTCTGCACCAAATTTTGCAACAAGTGTAAAAGAAATGGTCATAGCGCGGCGAAGTGTGAGGTCTACGGACCAGGGGCTAATAGAACGAAAGGAACAAATGGTGTCGGAACGAGTAATGGCGGAGCAAGTAGTGTCGGAGCAAGTTATGCCAATGTAGTTTGTTATAAATGTGGAAAACCAGGCCACATTATTAGAAATTGCCCGAACCAGGAGAACACGAATGGACAAGGCCGTGGAAGAGTTTTCAATATTAATGCGATAGAGGCACAGGAAGACCCGGAGCTTGTTACGGGTACGTTTCTTATTGACAATAAATCTGCTTACGTTTTATTTGATTCGGGTGTGGATAGAAGCTATATGAGTAGAGATTTTTGTGCTAAATTAAGTTGTCCATTGACGCCTTTGGATAGTAAATTTTTACTCGAATTAGCAAATGGTAAATTAATTTCAGCAGATAATATATGTCGGAATCGAGAAATTAAACTGGTTAGCGAAACATTTAAGATTGATTTGATACCAGTAGAGTTAGGGAGTTTTGATGTGATAATCGGTATGGACTGGTTGAAAGAAGTGAAAGCGGAGATCGTTTGTTACAAAAATGCAATTCGCATTATACGAGAAAAAGGAAAACCCTTAATGGTGTACGGAGAAAAGGGCAACACGAAGCTACATCTTATTAGTAATTTGAAGGCACAAAAACTAATAAGAAAAGGTTGCTATGCTGTTCTAGCACACGTCGAGAAAGTACAAACTGAAGAAAAGAGCATCAATGATGTTTCCATTGCAAAAGAATTTCCCGATGTATTTCCGAAAGAATTACCGGGATTACCCCCACATCGATCCGTTGAATTTCAAATAGATCTTGTACCAGGAGCTGCACCAATAGCTCGTGCTCCTTACAGACTCGCACCCAGTGAGATGAAAGAACTGCAAAGCCAATTACAAGAACTTTTAGAGCGTGGTTTCATTCGACCAAGCACATCACCGTGGGGAGCTCCTGTTTTGTTTGTCAAGAAGAAAGATGGTACATTCAGGTTGTGTATCGACTACCGAGAGTTGAACAAACTTACCATCAAGAACCGCTACCCACTACCGAGAATCGACGACTTATTTGATCAACTACAAGGCTCGTCTGTTTATTCAAAGATTGACTTACGTTCCGGGTATCATCAAATGAGGGTGAAAGAAGATGATATTCCAAAGACTGCTTTCAGAACACGTTACGGTCATTACGAGTTTATGGTCATGCCGTTTGGTTTAACTAATGCACCAGCTGTGTTCATGGACCTTATGAACCGAGTGTGTGGACCATACCTTGACAAGTTTGTCATTGTTTTCATTGATGACATACTTATTTACTCAAAAAATGACCAAGAACACGGTGAACATTTGAGAAAGGTGTTAGAAGTATTGAGGAAGGAAGAATTGTACGCTAAGTTTTCAAAGTGTGCATTTTGGTTGGAAGAAGTTCAATTCCTCGGTCACATAGTGAACAAAGAAGGTATTAAGGTGGATCCGGCAAAGATAGAAACTGTTGAAAAGTGGGAAACCCCGAAAACTCCAAAACACATACGCCAGTTTTTAGGACTAGCTGGTTACTACAGAAGGTTCATCCAAGACTTTTCCAGAATAGCAAAACCCTTGACTGCATTAACGCATAAAGGGAAGAAATTTGAATGGAATGATGAACAAGAGAAAGCGTTTCAGTTATTGAAGAAAAAGCTAACTACGGCACCTATATTGTCATTGCCTGAAGGGAATGATGATTTTGTGATTTATTGTGATGCATCAAAGCAAGGTCTCGGTTGTGTATTAATGCAACGAACGAAGGTGATTGCTTATGCGTCTAGACAATTGAAGATTCACGAACAAAATTATACGATGCATGATTTGGAATTAGGCGCGGTTGTTTTTGCATTAAAGACTTGGAGGCACTACTTATATGGGGTCAAAAGTATTATATATACCGACCACAAAAGTCTTCAACACATATTTAATCAGAAACAACTGAATATGAGGCAGCGTAGGTGGATTGAATTATTGAATGATTACGACTTTGAGATTCGTTACCACCCGGGGAAGGCAAATGTGGTAGCCGATGCCTTGAGCAGGAAGGACAGAGAACCCATTCGAGTAAAATCTATGAATATAATGATTCATAATAACATTACTACTCAAATAAAGGAGGCGCAACAAGGAGTTTTAAAAGAGGGAAATTTAAAGGATGAAATACCCAAAGGATCGGAGAAGCATCTTAATATTCGGGAAGACGGAACCCGGTATAGGGCTGAAAGGATTTGGGTACCAAAATTTGGAGATATGAGAGAAATGGTACTTAGAGAAGCTCATAAAACCAGATACTCAATACATCCTGGAACGGGGAAGATGTACAAGGATCTCAAGAAACATTTTTGGTGGCCAGGTATGAAAGCCGATGTTGCTAAATACGTAGGAGAATGTTTGACGTGTTCTAAGGTCAAAGCTGAGCATCAGAAACCATCAGGTCTACTTCAACAACCCGAAATCCCGGAATGGAAATGGGAAAACATTACCATGGATTTCATCACTAAATTGCCAAGGACTGCAAGTGGTTTTGATACTATTTGGGTAATAGTTGATCGTCTCACCAAATCAGCACACTTCCTACCAATAAGAGAAGATGACAAGATGGAGAAGTTAGCACGACTGTATTTGAAGGAAGTCGTCTCCAGACATGGAATACCAATCTCTATTATCTCTGATAGGGATGGCAGATTTATTTCAAGATTCTGGCAGACATTACAGCAAGCATTAGGAACTCGTCTAGACATGAGTACTGCCTATCATCCACAAACTGATGGGCAGAGCGAAAGGACGATACAAACGCTTGAAGACATGCTACGAGCATGTGTTATTGATTTCGGAAACAGTTGGGATCGACATCTACCGTTAGCAGAATTTTCCTACAACAACAGCTACCATTCAAGCATTGAGATGGCGCCGTTTGAAGCACTTTATGGTAGAAAGTGCAGGTCTCCGATTTGTTGGAGTGAGGTGGGGGATAGACAGATTACGGGTCCGGAGATTATACAAGAAACTACCAAGAAGATCATCCAAATTCAACAACGGTTGAAAACCGCCCAAAGTCGACAAAAGAGCTACGCTGACATTAAAAGAAAAGATATAGAATTTGAAATTGGAGAGATGGTCATGCTTAAAGTTGCACCTTGGAAAGGCGTTGTTCGATTTGGTAAACGAGGGAAATTAAATCCAAGGTATATTGGACCATTCAAGATTATTGATCGTGTCGGACCAGTAGCTTACCGACTAGAGTTACCTCAACAACTCGCGGCTGTACATAACACTTTCCACGTCTCGAATTTAAAGAAATGTTTTGCTAAAGAAGATCTCACTATTCCGTTAGATGAAATCCAAATCAACGAAAAACTTCAATTCATCGAAGAACCCGTCGAAATAATGGATCGTGAGGTTAAAAGACTTAAGCAAAACAAGATACCAATTGTTAAGGTTCGATGGAATGCTCGTAGAGGACCCGAGTTCACCTGGGAGCGTGAAGATCAGATGAAGAAGAAATACCCGCATCTATTTCCAGAAGATTCGTCAACACCTTCAACAGCTTAAAATTTCGGGACGAAATTTATTTAACGGGTAGGTACTGTAGTGACCCGAACTTTTCCATGTTTATATATATTAACTGAGATTGATATTTATATGATTAAATGTTTCCAACATGTTAAGCAATCAAACTTGTTAAGACTTGATTAATTGAAATATGTTTCATATAGACAATTGACCACCCAAGTTGATCGGTGATTCACGAACGTTAAAACTTGTAAAAACTATATGATGACATATATATGGATATATATATATATATATATATATATATAGTTAACATGATACTATGATAAGAAAACATATCATAAAGTATATTAACAATGAACTACATATGTAAAAACAAGACTACTAACTTAATGATTTTTAAACGAGACATATATGTAACGATTATCGTTGTAAAGACATTTAATGTATATATATCATATTAAGAGATATTCATACATGATAATATCATGATAATATAATAATTTAAAATCTCATTTGATATTATAAACATTGAGTTAACAACATTTAACAAGATCGTTAACCTAAAGGTTTCAAAACAACACTTACATGTAACGACTAACGATGACTTAACGACTCAGTTAAAATGTATATACATGTAGTGTTTTAATATGTATTTATACACTTTTGAAAGACTTCAATACACTTATCAAAATACTTCTACTTAACAAAAATGCTTACAATTACATCCTCGTTCAGTTTCATCAACAATTCTACTCGTATGCACCCGTATTCGTACTCGTACAATACACAGCTTTTAGATGTATGTACTATTGGTATATACACTCCAATGATCAGCTCTTAGCAGCCCATGTGAGTCACCTAACACATGTGGGAACCATCATTTGGCAACTAGCATGAAATATCTCATAAAATTACAAAAATATGAGTAATCATTCATGACTTATTTACATGAAAACAAAATTACATATCCTTTATATCTAATCCATACACCAACGACCAAAAACACCTACAAACACTTTCATTCTTCAATTTTCTTCATCTAATTGATCTCTCTCAAGTTCTATCTTCAAGTTCTAAGTGTTCTTCATAAATTCCAAAAGTTCTAGTTTCATAAAATCAAGAATACTTTCAAGTTTGCTAGCTCACTTCCAATCTTGTAAGGTGATCATCCAACCTCAAGAAATCTTTGTTTCTTACAGTAGGTTATCATTCTAATACAAGGTAATAATCATATTCAAACTTTGGTTCAATTTCTATAACTATAACAATCTTATTTCAAGTGATGATCTTACTTGAACTTGTTTTCGTGTCATGATTCTGCTTCAAGAACTTCGAGCCATCCAAGGATCCATTGAAGCTAGATCCATTTTTTCTCTTTTCCAGTAGGTTTATCCAAGGAAATTAAGGTAGTAATGATGTTCATAACATCATTCGATTCATACATATAAAGCTATCTTATTCGAAGGTTTAAACTTGTAATCACTAGAACATAGTTTAGTTAATTCTAAACTTGTTCGCAAACAAAAGTTAATCCTTCTAACTTGACTTTTAAAATCAACTAAACACATGTTCTATATCTATATGATATGCTAACTTAATGATTTAAAACCTGGAAACACGAAAAACACCGTAAAACCGGATTTACGCCGTCGTAGTAACACCGCGGGCTGTTTTGGGTTAGTTAATTAAAAACTATGATAAACTTTGATTTAAAAGTTGTTATTCTGAGAAAATGATTTTTATTATGAACATGAAACTATATCCAAAAATTATGGTTAAACTCAAAGTGGAAGTATGTTTTCTAAAATGGTCATCTAGACGTCGTTCTTTCGACTGAAATGACTACCTTTACAAAATTAGCATAAATTAGCATAAATGGTCATCTAGACGTGGAAAGAACGACGTCTAGATGACCATTTATGCTAATTTATGCTAATTTTGTAAAGGTAGTCATTTCAGTCGAAAGAACGACGTCTAGATGACCATTTTAGAAAACATACTTCCACTTTGAGTTTAACCATAATTTTTGGATATAGTTTCATGTTCATAATAAAAATCATTTTCTCAGAATAACAACTTTTAAATCAAAGTTTATCATAGTTTTTAATTAACTAACCCAAAACAGCCCTCGGTGTTACTACGACGGCGTAAATCCGGTTTTACGGTGTTTTTCGTGTTTCCAGGTTTTAAATCATTAAGTTAGCATATCATATAGATATAGAACATGTGTTTAGTTGATTTTAAAAGTCAAGTTAGAAGGATTAACTTTTGTTTGCGAACAAGTTTAGAATTAACTAAACTATGTTCTAGTGATTACAAGTTTAAACCTTCGAATAAGATAGCTTTATATGTATGAATCGAATGATGTTATGAACATCATTACTACCTTAATTTCCTTGGATAAACCTACTGGAAAAGAGAAAAAATGGATCTAGCTTCAATGGATCCTTGGATGGCTCGAAGTTCTTGAAGCAGAATCATGACACGAAAACAAGTTCAAGTAAGATCATCACTTGAAATAAGATTGTTATAGTTATAGAAATTGAACCAAAGTTTGAATATGATTATTACCTTGTATTAGAATGATAACCTACTGTAAGAAACAAAGATTTCTTGAGGTTGGATGATCACCTTACAAGATTGGAAGTGAGCTAGCAAACTTGAAAGTATTCTTGATTTTATGAAACTAGAACTTTTGGAATTTATGAAGAACACTTAGAACTTGAAGATAGAACTTGAGAGAGATCAATTAGATGAAGAAAATTGAAGAATGAAAGTGTTTGTAGGTGTTTTTGGTCGTTGGTGTATGGATTAGATATAAAGGATATGTAATTTTGTTTTCATGTAAATAAGTCATGAATGATTACTCATATTTTTGTAATTTTATGAGATATTTCATGCTAGTTGCCAAATGATGGTTCCCACATGTGTTAGGTGACTCACATGGGCTGCTAAGAGCTGATCATTGGAGTGTATATACCAATAGTACATACATCTAAAAGCTGTGTATTGTACGAGTACGAATACGGGTGCATACGAGTAGAATTGTTGATGAAACTGAACGAGGATGTAATTGTAAGCATTTTTGTTAAGTAGAAGTATTTTGATAAGTGTGTTGAAGTCTTTCAAAAGTGTATAAATACATATTAAAACACTACATGTATATACATTTTAACTGAGTCGTTAAGTCATCGTTAGTCGTTACATGTAAGTGTTGTTTTGAAACCTTTAGGTTAACGATCTTGTTAAATGTTGTTAACTCAATGTTTATAATATCAAATGAGATTTTAAATTATTATATTATCATGATATTATCATGTATGAATATCTCTTAATATGATATATATATACATTAAATGTCTTTACAACGATAATCGTTACATATATGTCTCGTTTAAAAATCATTAAGTTAGTAGTCTTGTTTTTACATATGTAGTTCATTGTTAATATACTTTATGATATGTTTTCTTATCATAGTATCATGTTAACTATATATATATATATATATCCATATATATGTCATCATATAGTTTTTACAAGTTTTAACGTTCGTGAATCACCGATCAACTTGGGTGGTCAATTGTCTATATGAAACATATTTCAATTAATCAAGTCTTAACAAGTTTGATTGCTTAACATGTTGGAAACATTTAATCATATAAATATCAATCTCAGTTAATATATATAAACATGGAAAAGTTCGGGTCACTACAGTACCTACCCGTTAAATAAATTTCGTCCCGAAATTTTAAGCTGTTGAAGGTGTTGACGAATCTTCTGGAAATAGATGCGGGTATTTCTTCTTCATCTGATCTTCACGCTCCCAGGTGAACTCGGGTCCTCTACGAGCATTCCATCGAACCTTAACAATTGGTATCTTGTTTTGCTTAAGTCTTTTAACCTCACGATCCATTATTTCGACGGGTTCTTCGATGAATTGAAGTTTTTCGTTGATTTGGATTTCATCTAACGGAATAGTGAGATCTTCTTTAGCAAAACATTTCTTTAAATTCGAGACGTGGAAAGTGTTATGTACAGCCGCGAGTTGTTGAGGTAACTCTAGTCGGTAAGCTACTGGTCCGACACGATCAATAATCTTGAATGGTCCAATATACCTTGGATTTAATTTCCCTCGTTTACCAAATCGAACAACGCCTTTCCAAGGTGCAACTTTAAGCATGACCATCTCTCCAATTTCAAATTCTATATCTTTTCTTTTAATGTCAGCGTAGCTCTTTTGTCGACTTTGGGCGGTTTTCAACCGTTGTTGAATTTGGATGATCTTCTCGGTAGTTTCTTGTATAATCTCCGGACCCGTAATCTGTCTATCCCCCACTTCACTCCAACAAATCGGAGACCTGCACTTTCTACCATAAAGTGCTTCAAACGGCGCCATCTCAATGCTTGAATGGTAGCTGTTGTTGTAGGAAAATTCTGCTAACGGTAGATGTCGATCCCAACTGTTTCCGAAATCAATAACACATGCTCGTAGCATGTCTTCAAGCGTTTGTATCGTCCTTTCGCTCTGCCCATCAGTTTGTGGATGATAGGCAGTACTCATGTCTAGACGAGTTCCTAATGCTTGCTGTAATGTCTGCCAGAATCTTGAAATAAATCTGCCATCCCTATCAGAGATAATAGAGATTGGTATTCCATGTCTGGAGACGACTTCCTTCAAATACAGTCGTGCTAACTTCTCCATCTTGTCATCTTCTCTTATTGGTAGGAAGTGTGCTGATTTGGTGAGACGATCAACTATTACCCAAATAGTATCAAAACCACTTGCAGTCCTTGGCAATTTAGTGATGAAATCCATGGTAATGTTTTCCCATTTCCATTCCGGGATTTCGGGTTGTTGAAGTAGACCTGATGGTTTCTGATGCTCAGCTTTGACCTTAGAACACGTCAAACATTCTCCTACGTATTTAGCAACATCGGCTTTCATACCTGGCCACCAAAAATGTTTCTTGAGATCCTTGTACATCTTCCCCGTTCCAGGATGTATTGAGTATCTGGTTTTATGAGCTTCTCTAAGTACCATTTCTCTCATATCTCCAAATTTTGGTACCCAAATCCTTTCAGCCCTATACCGGGTTCCGTCTTCCCGAATATTAAGATGCTTCTCCGATCCTTTGGGTATTTCATCCTTTAAATTTCCCTCTTTTAAAACTCCTTGTTGCGCCTCCTTTATTTGAGTAGTAATGTTATTATGAATCATTATATTCATAGATTTTACTCGAATGGGTTCTCTGTCCTTCCTGCTCAAGGCATCGGCTACCACATTTGCCTTCCCCGGGTGGTAACGAATCTCAAAGTCGTAATCATTCAATAATTCAATCCACCTACGCTGCCTCATATTCAGTTGTTTCTGATTAAATATGTGTTGAAGACTTTTGTGGTCGGTATATATAATACTTTTGACCCCATATAAGTAGTGCCTCCAAGTCTTTAATGCAAAAACAACCGCGCCTAATTCCAAATCATGCGTCGTATAATTTTGTTCGTGAATCTTCAATTGTCTAGACGCATAAGCAATCACCTTCGTTCGTTGCATTAATACACAACCGAGACCTTGCTTTGATGCATCACAATAAATCACAAAATCATCATTCCCTTCAGGCAATGACAATATAGGTGCCGTAGTTAGCTTTTTCTTCAATAACTGAAACGCTTTCTCTTGTTCATCATTCCATTCAAATTTCTTCCCTTTATGCGTTAATGCAGTCAAGGGTTTTGCTATTCTGGAAAAGTCTTGGATGAACCTTCTGTAGTAACCAGCTAGTCCTAAAAACTGGCGTATGTGTTTTGGAGTTTTCGGGGTTTCCCACTTTTCAACAGTTTCTATCTTTGCCGGATCCACCTTAATACCTTCTTTGTTCACTATGTGACCGAGGAATTGAACTTCTTCCAACCAAAATGCACACTTTGAAAACTTAGCGTACAATTCTTCCTTCCTCAATACTTCTAACACCTTTCTCAAATGTTCACCGTGTTCTTGGTCATTTTTTGAGTAAATAAGTATGTCATCAATGAAAACAATGACAAACTTGTCAAGGTATGGTCCACACACTCGGTTCATAAGGTCCATGAACACAGCTGGTGCATTAGTTAAACCAAACGGCATGACCATAAACTCGTAATGACCGTAACGTGTTCTGAAAGCAGTCTTTGGAATATCATCTTCTTTCACCCTCATTTGATGATACCCGGAACGTAAGTCAATCTTTGAATAAACAGACGAGCCTTGTAGTTGATCAAATAAGTCGTCGATTCTCGGTAGTGGGTAGCGGTTCTTGATGGTAAGTTTGTTCAACTCTCGGTAGTCGATACACAACCTGAATGTACCATCTTTCTTCTTGACAAACAAAACAGGAGCTCCCCACGGTGATGTGCTTGGTCGAATGAAACCACGCTCTAAAAGTTCTTGTAATTGGCTTTGCAGTTCTTTCATCTCACTGGGTGCGAGTCTGTAAGGAGCACGAGCTATTGGTGCAGCTCCTGGTACAAGATCTATTTGAAATTCAACGGATCGATGTGGGGGTAATCCCGGTAATTCTTTCGGAAATACATCGGGAAATTCTTTTGCAATGGGAACATCATTGATGCTCTTTTCTTCAGTTTGTACTTTCTCGACGTGTGCTAGAACAGCATAGCAACCTTTTCTTATTAGTTTTTGTGCCTTCAAATTACTAATAAGATGTAGCTTCGTGTTGCCCTTTTCTCCGTACACCATTAAGGGTTTTCCTTTTTCTCGTATAATGCGAATTGCATTTTTGTAACAAACGATCTCCGCTTTCACTTCTTTCAACCAGTCCATACCGATTATCACATCAAAACTCCCTAACTCTACTGGTATCAAATCAATCTTAAATGTTTCGCTAACCAGTTTAATTTCTCGATTCCGACATATATTATCTGCTGAAATTAATTTACCATTTGCTAATTCGAGTAAAAATTTACTATCCAAAGGCGTCAATGGACAACTTAATTTAGCACAAAAATCTCTACTCATATAGCTTCTATCCGCACCCGAATCAAATAAAACGTAAGCAGATTTATTGTCAATAAGAAACGTACCCGTAACAAGCTCCGGGTCTTCCTGTGCCTCTATCGCATTAATATTGAAAACTCTTCCACGGCCTTGTCCATTCGTGTTCTCCTGGTTCGGGCAATTTCTAATAATGTGGCCTGGTTTTCCACATTTATAACAAACTACATTGGCATAACTTGCTCCGACACTACTTGCTCCGCCATTACTCGTTCCGACACCATTTGTTCCTTTCGTTCTATTAGCCCCTGGTCCGTAGACCTCACACTTCGCCGCGCTATGACCATTTCTTTTACACTTGTTGCAAAATTTGGTGCAGAACCCCGAGTGATTCTTTTCACACCTTTGGCATAGCTGCTTCTGATTGTTGTTGTTGTTGCGGTTATTATTGTTGTTGGGATGATTGTTGTAGTTGCTGTTGTTGTTGTTGTTGTTGTTGTTGTTGGGCCGTTTGTTGTAGTTGCGATTGATGTTGCGATTGTTGGGATAATTGTTGCGATTATTGTTGTAATTACTGTTGTTGTTGTATTGGTGATTCTTATCACCATTTTCCTCCCACTTTCTTTTGACTTGCTTCACATTGGCCTCTTCAGCAGTCTGTTCTTTAATTCTTTCTTCAATCTGGTTCACTAGTTTGTGAGCCATTCTACATGCCTGTTGTATGGAGGCGGGCTCGTGTGAACTTATATCTTCTTGGATTCTTTCCGGTAATCCTTTCACAAACGCGTCGATCTTCTCTTCCTCATCTTCGAATGCTCCCGGACACAATAGGCACAATTCTGTGAATCGTCTTTCGTACGTGGTAATATCAAATCCTTGGGTTCGTAACCCTCTAAGTTCTGTCTTGAGCTTATTGACCTCGGTTCTGGGACGGTACTTCTCGTTCATCAAGTGCTTGAATGCTGACCACGGTAGTGCGTACGCATCATCTTGTCCCACTTGCTCTAGATAGGTATTCCACCATGTTAACGCAGAACCTGTGAAGGTATGCGTAGCGTACTTCACTTTGTCCTCTTCAGTACACTTACTTATGGCAAACACCGATTCAACCTTCTCGGTCCACCGTTTCAATCCGATCGGTCCTTCGGTTCCATCAAATTCCAAAGGTTTGCAGGCAGTGAATTCTTTGTAGGTGCATCCTACACGATTTCCTGTACTGCTAGATCCAAGGTTATTGTTGGTATGTAGCGCAGCCTGTACTGCGGCTATGTTTGAAGCTAGAAAAGTACGGAATTCCTCTTCATTCATATTCACGGTGTGTCGAGTAGTCGGTGCCATTTCCTTCAAAATAGTTAAATGGAACAAGTTAATCATACAGAATATTAAGAGTAGTTAATAGTATTTCGTAGCATAATATGAACTCATTTATAAAAGCTTTTTCTTCATATTAGCGTTTTATAAGTTTAAATTCGGGTAGTACCTACCCGTTAAGTTCATACTTAGTAGCTAATATACAATTCAACTACTACAATTCTATATGAAAAATTGATTGTAATAATATTTCGCGTTCAAACTTTTATACAATATTTTACAAACTTACAATACCGCTTATTTTACATAAAGCATGAAATATAGCACACAATAACTTTGATACAAGATAGTTGTAAAGACAATTCTAGCTAGTACACAAGTCGTTCGGCAAAGGCAATAAAGACACGTAATTCATACGTCCAGAAACAAGTCATGCATTCTGGTTTTACTAGGACTACTTCCCATCCTTGGTCTTGTGCAACATAACCGTTATGGCCGTTGATAAGACAGCGTGTTGTAACGTCATCAAAGGGACGAGGGTTACGTAATGTCCAACAGTCCCGTAATAATCTAAAAACCTCATTTCTTACCCCAATTACCGACTCCGTCACTTGTGGAAACGTTTTGTTTAATAGTTGTAGCCCGATGTTCTTGTTCTCACTTTGGTGAGAAGCGAACATTACTAATCCGTAAGCATAACATGCTTCTTTATGTTGCATGTTAGCCGCTTTTTCTAAATCACGAAGTCCAATATTCGAATATATTGAGTCAAAATAATTTCTTAACCCGTTGCGTAAAATAGCATTTGGGTTCCCCGCAATATATGCGTCAAAGTAAACACATCGTAACTTATGGGTTTCCCAATGTGATATCCCCCATCTTTCAAACGAAAGTCTCTTATAAACCAAGACATTCTTGGAACGTTCTTCGAATGTCTTACAAACTGATCTCGCCTTAAATAGTTGTGCCGAAGAATTCTGGCCGACTCTAGACAAGATTTCATCAATCATGTCTCCGGGTAGGTCTCTTAAAATATTGGGTTGTCTATCCATTTTGTGTTTTTAAACTGTAAAATAGACAAGAGTTAGTTTCATAAAAAAATACTTATTAATACAAGCAATTTTTACATATATCATAAAGCATAAGAACACTATATTACATATATTACACCACACGAATACAACTATCTTATTCCGACTCGCTCATTTCTTCTTCTTCGGTTTTGGTTCGTTTTGCCAAGTTTCTAGGGATATATGATGTTCCCCTAATACGAGCCGTCGTTGCCCACATTGGTTTAGAAAAACCTGGTGGTTTAGAGGTTCCCGGGTCATTGTTACAACTTAAGGACTTCGGGGGTTGATGATACATATAAAGTTCATCGGGGTTGGAATTAGATTTCTCTATTTTTATGCCCTTTCCCTTATTATTTTCTTTTGCCTTTTTAAATTCAGTTGGGGTAATTTCTATAACATCATCGGAATTCTCGTCGGAATCCGATTCATCGGAGAATTGGTAATCCTCCCAATATTTTGCTTCCTTGGCGGAAACACCATTGACCATAATTAACTTTGGTCGGTTGGTTGAGGATTTTCTTTTACTTAACCGTTTTATTATTTCCCCCACCGGTTCTATTTCTTCATCCGGTTCCGATTCTTCTTCCGATTCCGATTCTTCTTCCGGTTCCGACTCTTCTTCCGGTTCCTCTTCGGGAACTTGTGAATCAGTCCACAAATCATTCCAATTTATATTTGACTCTTCATTATTATTAGGTGAGTCAATGGGACTTGTTCTAGAGGTAGACATCTATCACATAATATCAAACACGTTAAGAGATTAATATATCACATAATATTCATATGTTAAAAATATATAGTTTCCAACAAAAATGTTAAGCAATCATTTTTAAAGAAAACACGGTCGAAGTCCAGACTCACTAATGCATCCTAACAAACTCGATAAGACACACTAATGCAAATTTTCTGGTTCTCTAAGACCAACGCTCGGATACCAACTGAAATGTCCCGTTCTTATTGATTAAAAATGTTCCATATTAATTGATTTCGTTGCGAGGTTTTGACCTCTATATGAGACGTTTTTCAAAGACTGCATTCATTTTAAAACAAACCATAACCTTTATTTCATCAATAAAGGTTTAAAAAGCTTTACGTAGATTATCAAATAATGATAATCTAAAATATCATGTTTACACACGACCATTACATAATGGTTTACAATACAAATATGTTACAACAAAATAAGTTTCTTGAATGCAGTTTTTACACAATATCATACAAACATGGACTCCAAATCTCGTCCTTATTTAAGTATGCGACAGCGGAAGCTCTTAATAATCACCTGAGAATAAACATGCTTAAAACGTCAACAAAAATGTTGGTGAGTTATAGGTTTAACCTATATATATCAAATCATAATAATAGACCACAAGATTTCATATTTCAATACACATCCCATACATAGAGATAAAAATCATTCATATGGTGAACACCTGGTAACCGACAATAACAAGATGCATATATAAGAATATCCCCATCATTCCGGGACACCCTTCGGATATGATATAAATTTCGAAGTACTAAAGCATCCGGTACTTTGGATGGGGTTTGTTAGGCCCAATAGATCTATCTTTAGGATTCGCGTCAATTAGGGTGTCTGTTCCCTAATTCTTAGATTACCAGACTTAATAAAAAGGGGCATATTCGATTTTGATAATTCAACCATAGAATGTAATTTCACGTACTTGTGTCTATTTTGTAAATCATTTATAAAACCTGCATGTATTCTCATCCCAAAAATATTAGATTTTAAAAGTGGGACTATAACTCACTTTCACAGATTTTTACTTTGTCGGGAAGTAAGACTTGGCCACTGTTGATTCACGAACCTATAACAATATATACATATATATTAAAGTATGTTCAAAATATATTTACAACACTTTTAATATATTTTGATGTTTTAAGTTTATTAAGTCAGCTGTCCTCGTTAGTAACCTATAACTAGTTGTCCACAGTTAGATGTACAGAAATAAATCGATAAATATTATCTTGAATCAATCCACGACCCAGTGTATACGTATCTCAGTATTGATCACAACTCAAACTATATATATTTTGGAATCAACCTCAACCCTGTATAGCTAACTCCGACATTCACATATAGAGTGTCTATGGTTGTTCCGAAATATATATAGATGTGTCGACATGATAGGTCGAAACATTGTATACGTGTCTATGGTATCTCAAGATTACATAATATACAATACAAGTTGATTAAGTTATGGTTGGAATAGATTTGTTACCAATTTTCACGTAGCTAAAATGAGAAAAATTATCCAATCTTGTTTTACCCATAACTTCTTCATTTTAAATCCGTTTTGAGTGAATCAAATTGCTATGATTTCATATTGAACTCTATTTTATGAATCTAAACAGAAAAAGTATAGGTTTATAGTCGGAAAAATAAGTTACAAGTCGTTTTTGTAAAGGTAGTCATTTCAGTCGAAAGAACGACGTCTAGATGACCATTTTAGAAAACATACTTCCACTTTGAGTTTAACCATAATTTTTGGATATAGTTTCATGTTCATAATAAAAATCATTTTCTCAGAATAACAACTTTTAAATCAAAGTTTATCATAGTTTTTAATTAACTAACCCAAAACAGCCCGCGGTGTTACTACGACGGCGTAAATCCGGTTTTACGGTGTTTTTCGTGTTTCCAGGTTTTAAATCATTAAGTTAGCATATCATATAGATATAGAACATGTGTTTAGTTGATTTTAAAAGTCAAGTTAGAAGGATTAACTTTTGTTTGCGAACAAGTTTAGAATTAACTAAACTATGTTCTAGTGATTACAAGTTTAAACCTTCGAATAAGATAGCTTTATATGTATGAATCGAATGATGTTATGAACATCATTACTACCTTAATTTCCTTGGATAAACCTACTGGAAAAGAGAAAAAATGGATCTAGCTTCAATGGATCCTTGGATGGCTCGAAGTTCTTGAAGCAGAATCATGACACGAAAACAAGTTCAAGTAAGATCATCACTTGAAATAAGATTGTTATAGTTATAGAAATTGAACCAAAGTTTGAATATGATTATTACCTTGTATTAGAATGATAACCTACTGTAAGAAACAAAGATTTCTTGAGGTTGGATGATCACCTTACAAGATTGAAAGTGAGTTAGCAAACTTGAAAGTATTCTTGATTTTATGAAACTAGAACTTTCAAGTTTGCTAGCTCACTTCCAATCTTGTAAGGTGATCATCCAACCTCAAGAAATCTTTGTTTCTTACAGTAGGTTATCATTCTAATACAAGGTAATAATCATATTCAAACTTTGGTTCAATTTCTATAACTATAACAATCTTATTTCAAGTGATGATCTTACTTGAACTTGTTTTCGTGTCATGATTCTGCTTCAAGAACTTCGAGCCATCCAAGGATCCATTGAAGCTAGATCCATTTTTTCTCTTTTCCAGTAGGTTTATCCAAGGAAATTAAGGTAGTAATGATGTTCATAACATCATTCGATTCATACATATAAAGCTATCTTATTCGAAGGTTTAAACTTGTAATCACTAGAACATAGTTTAGTTAATTCTAAACTTGTTCGCAAACAAAAGTTAATCCTTCTAACTTGACTTTTAAAATCAACTAAACACATGTTCTATATATATATGATATGCTAACTTAATGATTTAAAACCTGGAAACACGAAAAACACCGTAAAACCGGATTTACGCCGTCGTAGTAACACCGCGGGCTGTTTTGGGTTAGTTAATTAAAAACTATGATAAACTTTGATTTAAAAGTTGTTATTCTGAGAAAATGATTTTTATTATGAACATGAAACTATATCCAAAAATTATGGTTAAACTCAAAGTGGAAGTATGTTTTCTAAAATGGTCATCTAGACGTCGTTCTTTCGACTGAAATGACTACCTTTACAAAAACGACTTGTAACTTATTTTTCCGACTATAAACCTATACTTTTTCTGTTTAGATTCATAAAATAGAGTTCAATATGAAATCATAGCAATTTGATTCACTCAAAACGGATTTAAAATGAAGAAGTTATGGGTAAAACAAGATTGGATAATTTTTCTCATTTTAGCTACGTGAAAATTGGTAACAAATCTATTCCAACCATAACTTAATCAACTTGTATTGTATATTATGTAATCTTGAGATACCATAGACACGTATACAATGTTTCGACCTATCATGTCGACACATCTATATATATTTCGGAACAACCATAGACACTCTATATGTGAATGTTGGAGTTAGCTATACAGGGTTGAGGTTGATTCCAAAATATATATAGTTTGAGTTGTGATCAATACTGAGATACGTATACACTGGGTCGTGGATTGATTCAAGATAATATTTATCGATTTATTTCTGTACATCTAACTGTGGACAACTAGTTATAGGTTACTAACGAGGACAGCTGACTTAATAAACTTAAAACATCAAAATATATTAAAAGTGTTGTAAATATATTTTGAACATACTTTAATATATATGTATATATTGTTATAGGTTCGTGAATCAACAGTGGCCAAGTCTTACTTCCCGACAAAGTAAAAATCTGTGAAAGTGAGTTATAGTCCCACTTTTAAAATCTAATATTTTTGGGATGAGAATACATGCAGGTTTTATAAATGATTTACAAAATAGACACAAGTACGTGAAATTACATTCTATGGTTGAATTATCAAAATCGAATATGCCCCTTTTTATTAAGTCTGGTAATCTAAGAATTAGGGAACAGACACCCTAATTGACGCGAATCCTAAAGATAGATCTATTGGGCCTAACAAACCCCATCCAAAGTACCGGATGCTTTAGTACTTCGAAATTTATATCATATCCGAAGGGTGTCCCGGAATGATGGGGATATTCTTATATATGCATCTTGTTATTGTCGGTTACCAGGTGTTCACCATATGAATGATTTTTATCTCTATGTATGGGATGTGTATTGAAATATGAAATCTTGTGGTCTATTATTATGATTTGATATATATAGGTTAAACCTATAACTCACCAACATTTTTGTTGACGTTTTAAGCATGTTTATTCTCAGGTGATTATTAAGAGCTTCCGCTGTCGCATACTTAAATAAGGACGAGATTTGGAGTCCATGTTTGTATGATATTGTGTAAAAACTGCATTCAAGAAACTTATTTTGTTGTAACATATTTGTATTGTAAACCATTATGTAATGGTCGTGTGTAAACAGGATATTTTAGATTATCATTATTTGATAATCTACGTAAAGCTTTTTAAACCTTTATTGATGAAATAAAGGTTATGGTTTGTTTTAAAATGAATGCAGTCTTTGAAAAACGTCTCATATAGAGGTCAAAACCTCGCAACGAAATCAATTAATATGGAACGTTTTTAATCAATAAGAACGGGACATTTCAGTTGGTATCCGAGCGTTGGTCTTAGAGAACCAGAAAATTTGCATTAGTGTGTCTTATCGAGTTTGTTAGGATGCATTAGTGAGTCTGGACTTCGACCGTGTTTTCTTTAAAAATGATTGCTTAACATTTTTGTTGGAAACTATATATTTTTAACATATGAATATTATGTGATATATTAATCTCTTAACGTGTTTGATATTATGTGATAGATGTCTACCTCTAGAACAAGTCCCATTGACTCACCTAATAATAATGAAGAGTCAAATGTAAATTGGAATGATTTGTGGACTGATTCACAAGTTCCCGAAGAGGAACCGGAAGAAGAGTCGGAACCGGAAGAAGAATCGGAACCGGAAGAAGAATCGGAACCGGATGAAGAAATAGAACCGGTGGGGGAAATAATAAAACGGTTAAGTAAAAGAAAATCCTCAACCAACCGACCAAAGTTAATTATGGTCAATGGTGTTTCCGCCAAGGAAGCAAAATATTGGGAGGATTACCAATTCTCCGATGAATCGGATTCCGACGAGAATTCCGATGATGTTATAGAAATTACCCCAACTGAATTTAAAAAGGCAAAAGAAAATAATAAGGGAAAGGGCATAAAAATAGAGAAATCTATTTCCAACCCCGATGAACTTTATATGTATCGTCAACCCCCGAAGTCCTTAAGTTGTAACAATGACCCGGGAACCTCTAAACCACCAGGTTTTTCTAAACCAATGTGGACAACGACGGCTCGTATTAGGGGAACATCATATATCCCTAGAAACTTGGCAAAACGAACCAAAACCGAAGAAGAAGAAACGAGCGAGTCGGAATAAGATAGTTGTATTCGTGTGGTGTAATATATGTAATATAGTGTTCTTATGCTTTATGATATATGTAAAAATTGCTTGTATTAATAAGTATTTTTTTATGAAACTAACTCTTGTCTATTTTACAGTTTAAAAACACAAAATGGATAGACAACCCAATATTTTAAGAGACCTACCCGGAGACATGATTGATGAAATCTTGTCTAGAGTCGGCCAGAATTCTTCGGCACAACTATTTAAGGCGAGATCAGTTTGTAAGACATTCGAAGAACGTTCCAAGAATGTCTTGGTTTATAAGAGACTTTCGTTTGAAAGATGGGGGATATCACATTGGGAAACCCATAAGTTACGATGTGTTTACTTTGACGCATATATTGCGGGGAACCCAAATGCTATTTTACGCAACGGGTTAAGAAATTATTTTGACTCAATATATCCGAATATTGGACTTCGTGATTTAGAAAAAGCGGCTAACATGCAACATAAAGAAGCATGTTATGCTTACGGATTAGTAATGTTCGCTTCTCACCAAAGTGAGAACAAGAACATCGGGCTACAACTATTAAACAAAACGTTTCCACAAGTGACGGAGTCGGTAATTGGGGTAAGAAATGAGGTTTTTAGATTATTACGGGACTGTTGGACATTACGTAACCCTCGTCCCTTTGATGACGTTACAACACGCTGTCTTATCAACGGCCATAACGGTTATGTTGCACAAGACCAAGGATGGGAAGTAGTCCTAGTAAAACCAGAATGCATGACTTGTTTCTGGACGTATGAATTACGTGTCTTTATTGCCTTTGCCGAACGACTTGTGTACTAGCTAGAATTGTCTTCACAACTATCTTGTATCAAAGTTATTGTGTGCTATATTTCATGCTTTATGTAAAATAAGCGGTATTGTAAGTTTGTAAAATATTGTATAAAAGTTTGAACGCGAAATATTATTACAATCAATTTTTCATATAGAATTGTAGTAGTTGAATTGTATATTAGCTACTAAGTATGAACTTAACGGGTAGGTACTACCCGAATTTAAACTTATAAAACGCTAATATGAAGAAAAAGCTTTTATAAATGAGTTCATATTATGCTACGAAATACTATTAACTACTCTTAATATTCTGTATGATTAACTTGTTCCATTTAACTATTTTGAAGGAAATGGCACCGACTACTCGACACACCGTGAATATGAATGAAGAGGAATTCCGTACTTTTCTAGCTTCAAACATAGCCGCAGTACAGGCTGCGCTACATACCAACAATAACCTTGGATCTAGCAGTACAGGAAATCGTGTAGGATGCACCTACAAAGAATTCACTGCCTGCAAACCTTTGAAATTTGATGGAACCGAAGGACCGATCGGATTGAAACGGTGGACCGAGAAGGTTGAATCGGTGTTTGCCATAAGTAAGTGTACTGAAGAGGACAAAGTGAAGTACGCTACGCATACCTTCACAGGTTCTGCGTTAACATGGTGGAATACCTATCTAGAGCAAGTGGGACAAGATGATGCGTACGCACTACCGTGGTCAGCATTCAAGCACTTGATGAACGAGAAGTACCGTCCCAGAACCGAGGTCAATAAGCTCAAGACAGAACTTAGAGGGTTACGAACCCAAGGATTTGATATTACCACGTACGAAAGACGATTCACAGAATTGTGCCTATTGTGTCCGGGAGCATTCGAAGATGAGGAAGAGAAGATCGACGCGTTTGTGAAAGGATTACCGGAAAGAATCCAAGAAGATATAAGTTCACACGAGCCCGCCTCCATACAACAGGCATGTAGAATGGCTCACAAACTAGTGAACCAGATTGAAGAAAGAATTAAAGAACAGACTGCTGAAGAGGCCAATGTGAAGCAAGTCAAAAGAAAGTGGGAGGAAAACGGTGATAAGAATCACCAATACAACAACAACAGTAATTACAACAATAATCGCAACAATTATCCCAACAATCGCAACATCAATCACAACTACAACAAACGGCCCAACAACAACAACAACAACAACAACAACAGCAACTACAACAATCATCCCAACAACAATAATAACCGCAACAACAACAACAATCAGAAGCAGCTATGCCAAAGGTGTGAAAAGAATCACTCGGGGTTCTGCACCAAATTTTGCAACAAGTGTAAAAGAAATGGTCATAGCGCGGCGAAGTGTGAGGTCTACGGACCAGGGGCTAATAGAACGAAAGGAACAAATGGTGTCGGAACGAGTAATGGCAGAGCAAGTAGTGTCGGAGCAAGTTATGCCAATGTAGTTTGTTATAAATGTGGAAAACCAGGCCACATTATTAGAAATTGCCCGAACCAGGAGAACACGAATGGACAAGGCCGTGGAAGAGTTTTCAATATTAATGCGATAGAGGCACAGGAAGACCCGGAGCTTGTTACGGGTACGTTTCTTATTGACAATAAATCTGCTTACGTTTTATTTGATTCGGGTGCGGATAGAAGCTATATGAGTAGAGATTTTTGTGCTAAATTAAGTTGTCCATTGACGCCTTTGGATAGTAAATTTTTACTCGAATTAGCAAATGGTAAATTAATTTCAGCAGATAATATATGTCGGAATCGAGAAATTAAACTGGTTAGCGAAACATTTAAGATTGATTTGATACCAGTAGAGTTAGGGAGTTTTGATGTGATAATCGGTATGGACTGGTTGAAAGAAGTGAAAGCGGAGATCGTTTGTTACAAAAATGCAATTCGCATTATACGAGAAAAAGGAAAACCCTTAATGGTGTACGGAGAAAAGGGCAACACGAAGCTACATCTTATTAGTAATTTGAAGGCACAAAAACTAATAAGAAAAGGTTGCTATGCTGTTCCAGCACACGTCGAGAAAGTACAAACTGAAGAAAAGAGCATCAATGATGTTCCCATTGCAAAAGAATTTCCCGATGTATTTCCGAAAGAATTACCGGGATTACCCCCACATCGATCCGTTGAATTTCAAATAGATCTTGTACCAGGAGCTGCACCAATAGCTCGTGCTCCTTACAGACTCGCACCCAGTGAGATGAAAGAACTGCAAAGCCAATTACAAGAACTTTTAGAGCGTGGTTTCATTCGACCAAGCACATCACCGTGGGGAGCTCCTGTTTTGTTTGTCAAGAAGAAAGATGGTACATTCAGGTTGTGTATCGACTACCGAGAGTTGAACAAACTTACCATCAAGAACCGCTACCCACTACCGAGAATCGACGACTTATTTGATCAACTACAAGGCTCGTCTGTTTATTCAAAGATTGACTTACGTTCCGGGTATCATCAAATGAGGGTGAAAGAAGATGATATTCCAAAGACTGCTTTCAGAACACGTTACGGTCATTACGAGTTTATGGTCATGCCGTTTGGTTTAACTAATGCACCAGCTGTGTTCATGGACCTTATGAACCGAGTGTGTGGACCATACCTTGACAAGTTTGTCATTGTTTTCATTGATGACATACTTATTTACTCAAAAAATGACCAAGAACACGGTGAACATTTGAGAAAGGTGTTAGAAGTATTGAGGAAGGAAGAATTGTACGCTAAGTTTTCAAAGTGTGCATTTTGGTTGGAAGAAGTTCAATTCCTCGGTCACATAGTGAACAAAGAAGGTATTAAGGTGGATCCGGCAAAGATAGAAACTGTTGAAAAGTGGGAAACCCCGAAAACTCCAAAACACATACGCCAGTTTTTAGGACTAGCTGGTTACTACAGAAGGTTCATCCAAGACTTTTCCAGAATAGCAAAACCCTTGACTGCATTAACGCATAAAGGGAAGAAATTTGAATGGAATGATGAACAAGAGAAAGCGTTTCAGTTATTGAAGAAAAAGCTAACTACGGCACCTATATTGTCATTGCCTGAAGGGAATGATGATTTTGTGATTTATTGTGATGCATCAAAGCAAGGTCTCGGTTGTGTATTAATGCAACGAACGAAGGTGATTGCTTATGCGTCTAGACAATTGAAGATTCACGAACAAAATTATACGACGCATGATTTGGAATTAGGCGCGGTTGTTTTTGCATTAAAGACTTGGAGGCACTACTTATATGGGGTCAAAAGTATTATATATACCGACCACAAAAGTCTTCAACACATATTTAATCAGAAACAACTGAATATGAGGCAGCGTAGGTGGATTGAATTATTGAATGATTACGACTTTGAGATTCGTTACCACCCGGGGAAGGCAAATGTGGTAGCCGATGCCTTGAGCAGGAAGGACAGAGAACCCATTCGAGTAAAATCTATGAATATAATGATTCATAATAACATTACTACTCAAATAAAGGAGGCGCAACAAGGAGTTTTAAAAGAGGGAAATTTAAAGGATGAAATACCCAAAGGATCGGAGAAGCATCTTAATATTCGGGAAGACGGAACCCGGTATAGGGCTGAAAGGATTTGGGTACCAAAATTTGGAGATATGAGAGAAATGGTACTTAGAGAAGCTCATAAAACCAGATACTCAATACATCCTGGAACGGGGAAGATGTACAAGGATCTCAAGAAATATTTTTGGTGGCCAGGTATGAAAGCCGATGTTGCTAAATACGTAGGAGAATGTTTGACGTGTTCTAAGGTCAAAGCTGAGCATCAGAAACCATCAGGTCTACTTCAACAACCCGAAATCCCGGAATGGAAATGGGAAAACATTACCATGGATTTCATCACTAAATTGCCAAGGACTGCAAGTGGTTTTGATACTATTTGGGTAATAGTTGATCGTCTCACCAAATCAGCACACTTCCTACCAATAAGAGAAGATGACAAGATGGAGAAGTTAGCACGACTGTATTTGAAGGAAGTCGTCTCCAGACATGGAATACCAATCTCTATTATCTCTGATAGGGATGGCAGATTTATTTCAAGATTCTGGCAGACATTACAGCAAGCATTAGGAACTCGTCTAGACATGAGTACTGCCTATCATCCACAAACTGATGGGCAGAGCGAAAGGACGATACAAACGCTTGAAGACATGCTACGAGCATGTGTTATTGATTTCGGAAACAGTTGGGATCGACATCTACCGTTAGCAGAATTTTCCTACAACAACAGCTACCATTCAAGCATTGAGATGGCGCCGTTTGAAGCACTTTATGGTAGAAAGTGCAGGTCTCCGATTTGTTGGAGTGAAGTGGGGGATAGACAGATTACGGGTCCGGAGATTATACAAGAAACTACCGAGAAGATCATCCAAATTCAACAACGGTTGAAAACCGCCCAAAGTCGACAAAAGAGCTACGCTGACATTAAAAGAAAAGATATAGAATTTGAAATTGGAGAGATGGTCATGCTTAAAGTTGCACCTTGGAAAGGCGTTGTTCGATTTGGTAAACGAGGGAAATTAAATCCAAGGTATATTGGACCATTCAAGATTATTGATCGTGTCGGACCAGTAGCTTACCGACTAGAGTTACCTCAACAACTCGCGGCTGTACATAACACTTTCCACGTCTCGAATTTAAAGAAATGTTTTGCTAAAGAAGATCTCACTATTCCGTTAGATGAAATCCAAATCAACGAAAAACTTCAATTCATCGAAGAACCCGTCGAAATAATGGATCGTGAGGTTAAAAGACTTAAGCAAAACAAGATACCAATTGTTAAGGTTCGATGGAATGCTCGTAGAGGACCCGAGTTCACCTGGGAGCGTGAAGATCAGATGAAGAAGAAATACCCGCATCTATTTCCAGAAGATTCGTCAACACCTTCAACAGCTTAAAATTTCGGGACGAAATTTATTTAACGGGTAGGTACTGTAGTGACCCGAACTTTTCCATGTTTATATATATTAACTGAGATTGATATTTATATGATTAAATGTTTCCAACATGTTAAGCAATCAAACTTGTTAAGACTTGATTAATTGAAATATGTTTCATATAGACAATTGACCACCCAAGTTGATCGGTGATTCACGAACGTTAAAACTTGTAAAAACTATATGATGACATATATATGGATATATATATATATATATATATATATATAGTTAACATGATACTATGATAAGAAAACATATCATAAAGTATATTAACAATGAACTACATATGTAAAAACAAGACTACTAACTTAATGATTTTTAAACGAGACATATATGTAACGATTATCGTTGTAAAGACATTTAATGTATATATATCATATTAAGAGATATTCATACATGATAATATCATGATAATATAATAATTTAAAATCTCATTTGATATTATAAACATTGAGTTAACAACATTTAACAAGATCGTTAACCTAAAGGTTTCAAAACAACACTTACATGTAACGACTAACGATGACTTAACGACTCAGTTAAAATGTATATACATGTAGTGTTTTAATATGTATTTATACACTTTTGAAAGACTTCAATACACTTATCAAAATACTTCTACTTAACAAAAATGCTTACAATTACATCCTCGTTCAGTTTCATCAACAATTCTACTCGTATGCACCCGTATTCGTACTCGTACAATACACAGCTTTTAGATGTATGTACTATTGGTATATACACTCCAATGATCAGCTCTTAGCAGCCCATGTGAGTCACCTAACACATGTGGGAACCATCATTTGGCAACTAGCATGAAATATCTCATAAAATTACAAAAATATGAGTAATCATTCATGACTTATTTACATGAAAACAAAATTACATATCCTTTATATCTAATCCATACACCAACGACCAAAAACACCTACAAACACTTTCATTCTTCAATTTTCTTCATCTAATTGATCTCTCTCAAGTTCTATCTTCAAGTTCTAAGTGTTCTTCATAAATTCCAAAAGTTCTAGTTTCATAAAATCAAGAATACTTTCAAGTTTGCTAGCTCACTTCCAATCTTGTAAGGTGATCATCCAACCTCAAGAAATCTTTGTTTCTTACAGTAGGTTATCATTCTAATACAAGGTAATAATCATATTCAAACTTTGGTTCAATTTCTATAACTATAACAATCTTATTTCAAGTGATGATCTTACTTGAACTTGTTTTCGTGTCATGATTCTGCTTCAAGAACTTCGAGCCATCCAAGGATCCATTGAAGCTAGATCCATTTTTTCTCTTTTCCAGTAGGTTTATCCAAGGAAATTAAGGTAGTAATGATGTTCATAACATCATTCGATTCATACATATAAAGCTATCTTATTCGAAGGTTTAAACTTGTAATCACTAGAACATAGTTTAGTTAATTCTAAACTTGTTCGCAAACAAAAGTTAATCCTTCTAACTTGACTTTTAAAATCAACTAAACACATGTTCTATATCTATATGATATGCTAACTTAATGATTTAAAACCTGGAAACACGAAAAACACCGTAAAACCGGATTTACGCCGTCGTAGTAACACCGCGGGCTGTTTTGGGTTAGTTAATTAAAAACTATGATAAACTTTGATTTAAAAGTTGTTATTCTGAGAAAATGATTTTTATTATGAACATGAAACTATATCCAAAAATTATGGTTAAACTCAAAGTGGAAGTATGTTTTCTAAAATGGTCATCTAGACGTCGTTCTTTCGACTGAAATGACTACCTTTACAAAAACGACTTGTAACTTATTTTTCCGACTATAAACCTATACTTTTTCTGTTTAGATTCATAAAATAGAGTTCAATATGAAATCATAGCAATTTGATTCACTCAAAACGGATTTAAAATGAAGAAGTTATGGGTAAAACAAGATTGGATAATTTTTCTCATTTTAGCTACGTGAAAATTGGTAACAAATCTATTCCAACCATAACTTAATCAACTTGTATTGTATATTATGTAATCTTGAGATACCATAGACACGTATACAATGTTTCGACCTATCATGTCGACACATCTATATATATTTCGGAACAACCATAGACACTCTATATGTGAATGTTGGAGTTAGCTATACAGGGTTGAGGTTGATTCCAAAATATATATAGTTTGAGTTGTGATCAA
Source organism: Rutidosis leptorrhynchoides (assembly GCF_046630445.1). Lineage (NCBI taxonomy): Eukaryota > Viridiplantae > Streptophyta > Magnoliopsida > Asterales > Asteraceae > Rutidosis > Rutidosis leptorrhynchoides. The sequence continues at coordinate 59,341,891 of NC_092335.1, forward strand.
TACTGAGATACGTATACACTGGGTCGTGGATTGATTCAAGATAATATTTATCGATTTATTTCTGTACATCTAACTGTGGACAACTAGTTATAGGTTACTAACGAGGACAGCTGACTTAATAAACTTAAAACATCAAAATATATTAAAAGTGTTGTAAATATATTTTGAACATACTTTAATATATATGTATATATTATTATAGGTTCGTGAATCAACAGTGGCCAAGTCTTACTTCCCGACAAAGTAAAAATCTGTGAAAGTGAGTTATAGTCCCACTTTTAAAATCTAATATTTTTGGGATGAGAATACATGCAGGTTTTATAAATGATTTACAAAATAGACACAAGTACGTGAAATTACATTCTATGGTTGAATTATCAAAATCGAATATGCCCCTTTTTATTAAGTCTGGTAATCTAAGAATTAGGGAACAGACACCCTAATTGACGCGAATCCTAAAGATAGATCTATTGGGCCTAACAAACCCCATCTAAAGTACCGGATGCTTTAGTACTTCGAAATTTATATCATATCCGAAGGGTGTCCCGGAATGATGGGGATATTCTTATATATGCATCTTGTTATTGTCGGTTACCAGGTGTTCACCATATGAATGATTTTTATCTCTATGTATGGGATGTGTATTGAAATATGAAATCTTGTGGTCTATTATTATGATTTGATATATATAGGTTAAACCTATAACTCACCAACATTTTTGTTGACGTTTTAAGCATGTTTATTCTCAGGTGATTATTAAGAGCTTCCGCTGTCGCATACTTAAATAAGGACGAGATTTGGAGTCCATGTTTGTATGATATTGTGTAAAAACTGCATTCAAGAAACTTATTTTGTTGTAACATATTTGTATTGTAAACCATTATGTAATGGTCGTGTGTAAACAGGATATTTTAGATTATCATTATTTGATAATCTACGTAAAGCTTTTTAAACCTTTATTGATGAAATAAAGGTTATGGTTTGTTTTAAAATGAATGCAGTCTTTGAAAAACGTCTCATATAGAGGTCAAAACCTCGCAACGAAATCAATTAATATGGAACGTTTTTAATCAATAATTATGTAATGGTCGTGTGTAAACAGGATATTTTAGATTATCATTATTTGATAATCTACGTAAAGCTTTTTAAACCTTTATTGATGAAATAAAGGTTATGGTTTGTTTTAAAATGAATGCAGTCTTTGAAAAACGTCTCATATAGAGGTCAAAACCTCGCAACGAAATCAATTAATATGGAACGTTTTTAATCAATAAGAACGGGACATTTCAACCCAAAAGTGATTTTTCATTGTTTACTATCATGACTTGGTCTACTTGAAATTTGACTAAGTGTAACTTTTGCGCTGCTGGTCCTTTTGTTGGGTTTTTTTTGCGTTGCTGGTCCTTCTGCTGTTTTTTGCGCTATTGGTCCTTCTGGTGGTTCTTTTGCAATGCCAGTCCTTCTAGTGGTCCTTTTGCGCTGCAGGTCCTTCTGGTGGTCCTTTTGCGCTGTTGGTCCTTTTGCAGTGTTGGTTCTTTTACGGAGCTGGTCCTTAGAGGCAGTATCAGAAAAGACATGTTAAAATTTTAACAAATGTTTTGCTGTTTGGTGCTCCTTCTGAAGAGGGAGCATAACATGCAGCAAGGAAAACACTTCGTTAATCTTTCCTTTTAATGTGTTTTTAGATTTTGACAACTAAATTACTATCTGTTAACCACTCATCGAGTTACCTATATTGTCCCATTAGAGCCCTCACAAGCTTGATATTTATTAGACGGTCATGTGGACTATATTACGACCTGATATTTTTATAGGTTGTCGTTCGACATCGCGAGGACTCCTTTTTTTCCAGTCGCGAGTAGGTTATGACAACCCGGAAAAAATTCGACAAAATTTAAACAAAATCTTTATAGGATTTCATTGAACTTCGACTAATTTCGACGATTCACGAACCATTATTTGTAAATAATTAAGTATTAATAATAATTTGTTATACTAATATTATTATTATTATTTATCACCATTTACAAGTATATTTACTTTCAATATTATTAATAATAATTATTACTATCATTAATATTATTATCACTTTTACTAAAAGTGATAAGATTAATATAAATATAAATATCATTATTATTAATATCAATATTATTATTACTAGAATTATTAAAAATTCTATAATTATTGATATAGTCATTATAAAACAACTTATTACTATTTTCATTTATATTATTATTATCATTAATATTATTAACATTATTATTATTATTATTATTATTATTATTATTATTATTATTATTATTATTATTATTATTATTATTATTATTAATGATACATATTAGTAACATAATTATTATTAATAGTATTATTATTATTAATATTATTATTAATTCTATTATTATTATTATTATTATTATTATTATTATTATTAGTATTATTGTTATTAATATATTTAATAATAATAACAATTAAACATAAAATTTTAAAAGTCAAGATACTTATACGAATCAGATTAAAAAAAATTATCAAATCTGCTTTTAATTTTTTTTATGAATCGTGGCTTGTTTTATTTTTTTATTTCAAATCGTGATATTTTTTTTATCTCATCTACTGGTTTCGATTTTGTTTGGATACTGATTTAATCATTAAATTACATATTATATATACATAAATCAATCTGCAATTGTTGAATCAAAAACTGAAATATATACTCCCTCCGTCTCATTCCAATAGTCCATAGACAAAAAACACGCAGTTTTAGGAAATTCCACTAACTTCATTTCTCCACCAATGAAATATCTTCTCTCTCCAGATCCACCAATGAAATATCTTATTTCCTTTCTATTTATGGAAGTGGACTATCAGAATGGGACAGCCCAAAATGGAATACTGCCCTATTGGAATTAGACGGAGGTAGTATATTTTTTTACTCGATATACCTATGTTCTTCCATTTTTGTCCAAAATTTAAAAACGAATCCCATTTAAAAATCTATAAATGCCATCTTGTTAGGATTCCTTTAATCAAACTATCTGCAAAGTTTGATCTCTCAATTCCTTGTAACGATTCCAAATTTCGAAGTCAAAGTTTATTTTAAAAAAGTCAACTGTTCGTTCTTGGTAAAATTCGAATTCGTTTTAAAGATTCTTGATCAATTGATGATTTCAATAGATTCTAGGCAAGATTTAGAAACCTTTCCGTGTTGAAAACTTTGGCCAAAACGTTCTTTAAATCAAAAATCAATTTATTTATTTTTTAAAAAACAGCGACTACAGTAGCAGCGTGTTTTTTTAATTTTTTTTATATATTTTCAATCCTATTTGATATTAATTAGTTATTATTATGTTTCGTTTATAATTCATGAAAGAATTTCGAAGTCTTATTGATTTGGGCTATCGAACGATTAAATTGAGTTGAAGAAGAAGATGATCACATAAAAAGAAGATAAATATGTTTGAAATGCGTATTAAATCAGAAAAACTGATTTGGAGGAGTGGTTTGTGAGGTTAGTGGGAGAGCGAGAGGTCGCGGGTTCGAGCCCGGTCCAGGGCATTTCTTTTTACTAAAAGCTTTTAAAAGGGGTATACATTCTTATTTTATTTCTATCATTATTACTATTAATTATTATGTTTATTATTATTATGATTGTTATTATTATTATTATTGATTAATAGTTATTGTTAATATTACTAGATTATAATTATTATTATTGTTATTTAACACATATTATTATTATTATTATGATTATAGTAAGTATTATCATTAAGTATTATATTTATTAAGTATTATGAATATTATTGTTATTAATATTATTATCATTACCAGTATTGTTATCAAAATTAAAATAAGTATAATTATCATTAGTAATATTATTATTATTAAAAATTATTATCATTATTATCATCATACAAAAATATCATTATCATTATTATTATTATTATTATTATTATTATTATTATTATTATTATTATTATTATTATTATTATTATTATTATTATTATCCTCTTATTATTATAAACTTAAAAGTATTAAAACTTACAAAAAATTAGTAGGAAGCCTAGAGACAATCTGGGCCCCCACACCTCTGGCAATAGCAAAACCTATCCTAGTAAAAATATGAGCAGCAGCACCGACACCAATATCTTGCGTCATCGAACTCTTCTGAACCCGCTTTAGCAAAGAAACAGCATCCTTTTCTAATTCCCCAAGGGAAGAAAATGAGAAAGGAATGAAACCATATAACATTATTATTATTATTATTATTATTATTATTATTATTATTATTATTATTATTATTATTATTATTATTATCATTTTTACTTCTAACATCATTATTATTATTACTATTACTATGATTATTATTGTAGATATTACAAAAATTATTAATATTATTACTATTGTAAACATATAACATTATAAGAACTTTCATTTTTACCATTGTTATTATTATCTTTACATTATTATCATTACTATCATTATAAGAACTATATTATTATTATTTTTAACATTATAATAATTATTATCATTTTTACTATTAGTATTATTATTATTACAAAATGATACAACTTTTTATTCATTATCTTTATTAATATTATTTTATCAAATAAATTACTATTATATAGAATATATATATAAAAGTATATATATAGAAATATATAACAACTAAAATATATATATATATATATATATATATATATATATATATATATATATATATATATAAACTTATTCGATTACGAGTATATGTGTTAATATATATATACTTGATATAGGTTCGTGAATCCGAGGACAACTCTGCACTTGTTCAAGTGCCATCATACTCGTAAAATACGAAATACAGTATCGTGAGTTTTCATAGCTCCTTTTTTATATATATTTTTGGGCTGAGAATACATGCGCAACTTTTATAACTGTTTTACGTTTAGACACAAGTACTCAAACTTATATGCTATGACATGCTATGATTCATGCTAAATCCCTACCGTAATATCGTCAATTGCTGGAATTTTGGCAAGATTAATTATTGTGAATAGATCTATTGAGAGTAACGTCTCTGTCCATTTGACCGTTGGTCTTGGATACATAATAATGATTCAACGACACGAATAACATGTTGTCACGGGTTAACTTTTGGTTAGCAGCGATATTACAACTTGAGCAATACTTTTAGATTGATATTTCTATATTAATCAACTCTTATTAAATCTTGTGGTCTAATACTATTATTGAAATCATTATTTTTGATAAACCTATGAACTCACCAACAAAAGGTTGACACTCTTTAGCATGTTTATTCTCAGGTCATACTTGATGCTTCCGCTATGTATTTGCTAATTGAAAGCAACATTTCAACGAGTCATTCATGGATAATTTGAAAGACTTGCATTTGCTAATTTGATGATGATTGCTTGCTATGCTTGGAGTCTTCATTACATATCATATCAATTAAAGACATTTAATGTGTTGTTCTTTAAATACAATGTAATCTATTTATCTTTCGCTGCAAAACTCAATAAAACGTCTCATATAGAGTCGTTCTCGTTTATACAACTGTGATTTGATATAATTAGTCACAAATACCCCAGGCCCTATTTGGGGGTGTGACATAGGTGTAGTAATGTGTTTGTGTGTGTTCAATTACTTATTCGTTAATTGTGATTAATCATGTTTAAATGCAGGGAACATGTAAGACAATGATGGGTAAAGCTATTGCTCGAGAGGCTAAAGCAACTTTTTTTTACATATATGCCATCTTAGTAGGGTCAAAATGGGTACATAGTATGTTACTTCATGTAGACAGACCGTTTGTCGTAAGTCGTAACTACCTAGCAATTGGATCGGGTTGGGTCGGCCCAAATGGGTAATATTTTTTCAAATCAAGATGATGATTTTGATGTATTTGGAATATTTATTTTAACGATGACTAGATCAGAGAGAATGAAAAGCTTGTGACGGCTATTTTTGGAGATGCCATATGCTGCCAGCTAGCAGTAATATTTATCTATCACACATAATTATTTGGTAATTCGTTTGTAATTACTTCTAACATTTGATATTGTCTTGATTTCTAATCAACCTAACAAAAACTATTCAAACCGTTCCAATTTCAATTATCATGACATTAACAAATATGTATGAACCAACATCGAAGAATTGAGAAAAACATCCAAATAGTCACAGTATCCCCTCCATCAACTTTATACGTCGAACCTATATGCAAATACGAACCGTTGATTACTACTACTTTCGAGTTTAAGTCTAATATTTTTATTTTAAACAAGATTTTATAATTTATATTTTTACAAATTTGAAATTTTAGAATGTTCTATTGTTTATTTGTGTTTTCATCGTTGAAGATTGTCTTAAAAATATCATTATTTCATGAACCCGCAAAATCGCACATCTTTAACTAGTGTATATATAAATGTAAATATAAATACAAGCCGGTAGAATTAGAAACATGCATAAAGTAATTATAAAGTAATGATAAATTCACAATACATATTTTATTATCCATTTTGTAAAATATTTGAGAATCACATTCTCTATATTCTAAACACTTTGCCCATAAGTGTATTCCCCTTTTTCGTAATTTGGTTTTCGTTCAATAAATTAACGTAAACAATAACAATATTTTTAAAATTTTTTAAAAGGTCACATAAACAAGTGAAGTAGTCAGTGAAAATACATAAGAATTGACTATAGGGGATTAGTGTTTAATTTGGAATGACCGAACTAGACAATCAATCAGTAAATTTTTCAATAGTATAAGGTGACAATAAGACAACTAGAATTAATCCCCAAATTTAAAATGTTCAATTGTGTGTTGTTCTCCCTCGATTGAGATAAATGAGGTGAGGGGTTGTCGTGCGTTGCAGGCCACTCTTTGTTTTTGATAAAGCGTTTTTAATAAATTCTTTGTTATGTATATTTGTTCTCAAAAACAATTATGTTTACAAGTCCATAAACTCATCTTAGATTTTGGAATTTGCATTTTGTAATGATTTATCATACATGTAATTGTAATTAGTAAAAAGTAAAAACAAACACTAAACGGGGAAAATTGAAATAGTAAATTTAAAAAGTAAAGTTGAAGGGAAAAAAATGGGAAAATTGTTTATAAATGCATTGAAATTTTACCAAATTCCTATTGTATGCATCCAACTTTCAGATCTTCTATTGTATGCATTCAACTTTTAAATCTCTACTATTGTATGCATTGAATTACTTATAGCTCAGGTAGCCGGTCAATATGTAGAAAAGTTACATAAATAGTCCCTCGACTTAACGCCCGTTAAACTTTAATGTTAATTGTTATCATCATTTTCATAAGGTAATGTGTGTATATCCATTCAATTATACCAAATAACCAAAACACATTCAACAGATAAATTAACATATGAACAGAGATCTAAACTACAAATTATGGAGTATAATTTATGATGTTTCATCCATTCATTTTTACAAATAACCAAAACACATTCATCCATGAAAGACAAAAGCAACACACCATAAAGACTAATTGATTAAGTGTATTACGGAGTAGATGATTTAAAAATGTAGAATTTACATTTACAGTTTACATACCATCAAATGGGTATTGCATTCATTTAAAGAGAAATCACTATCTTCAATCAAATCTCTTAATGAATCAAAAAGTAAAGTGAGAAGAGTTAGGATCACTTGTTGGAGATTCCCTATAAAATTTCAATCGCTGCTTCATACTAAAGAAACATCCATCTCTATTCATCTTCTTCTTGTTTTTTCTTTTTCCACTTTTAATTCTAAATAAAACAACCTTTTTTTTGTTTTTGCTTTTCTTTGGGGATTCTCTTTCTTCTTCTTCGCCTGACTCCTTTTCTGGTAAACAACATCACCTTCGATTTGTTGATCGTCGAACGTAAAATTTCGAAAAAGATAAGAAATTTATGCTAATTTTGATAGATGTGGAAAGCCCATATGTGGTTGAATTGTAGAGGACGATGATTACATAAACCAAAGTTCAGATCCGATCTGATTTTGTTTTATTTAAACGATTTCACCAAAGTTGAAACCTAGTTCAGATCCGATTTAACTACCTAGTTCAGATCCGATTTTGTTTTGTTGAAACGATTTCAAGACCAAAGTTGAAACAATTTTGTTGAAGAAGCCAAGTTCAGATCTGAAGATTGGGGTTCATACAAGAAGCAGATCTGAAACGATTTTGTTAAAAACCTAGTTCATTTTTTCTGGGTTTCATACAAGAAGCACCAAATCAGAGTAATGAAGAGAAGATTGGGAAGCAGAATCAACATAATTTACTGTGTTCTTCCCGTAGTTCTTACATTTTTTTTTCCTTCCATTTTAATTATGATTTTTGGGTTATTAAGGATTTGAGGGTGAGGGGTACGATCCCCCCCTTGATATAACATGAATATTCATGAATATTTAGTTTTGATTTTTTGATAGATTTTAGTTTTAACTTTTTGCTTTAGTTCAAATATAACCTGAACATGAAATAATATTTCGTGTTGCGTGTTCATCCGTAAATATGCAGAAAAAAATTCAGTTAAATAGTTGCAAACATACGCCATATGCTGATCAAGGTTAAGAAGGACCGATGATATAATTTTGTGTATTATAAATAAATGACGTAATATCTGTCAAACATAAGGGACCAATTATATAATTTTGAAATTGTGGTGACCTGAAGTTTACCCATTATAATAGGTTCAATGCATACAATAGTAGGTATTTAAAAGTTGAATACATACAATAGGAGATGTGAAAGTTGTATGCATACAATAAAAATTTAGTGAAAGTTCGATACATTTTCAAACAATTTTCCCGAAAAAAATTGGAAAAAAGAATGAGAGCGTAAATTTAAATTATGATTTTGATGAAGGAACAAAATAGTGTTTTTAGCAATTCAACGATGCTTCCGGTTCTTATCCGTTTTTAAAACACTGTTATAAAGTTGCAAAACATTAGCCTAAAACTTTTAACATTGTTGAATGTAACCTCGAATGCCACCAACTGCCAAGATTAATGACATGACTTTCAGATCAAGTGACTCAGCTAGAGCAACCACACCAACAGTTACAAAACCAAGGGAAATAAAGTTGTTAAGGGGGGAAGGAGAGGAATAGGTTCTCAAACTACAAAATTCCGATGTTAAAAAAACTGTCTATACGTGGCACGTTGAATGAGACGTGCTCTCAATTGGTTCAATACTAGGTCAAAGACGACGATGGAGGCAACACTCCAAGGAGAGAATCAATGCCGAATGTAGTATTATACATATGCAGATAACAATTAAACAACTTACACTTAAATAAAATACAATTTAATATGATAATAAAAATAAAACAAAGATAAAAGTAACTTGCATCTTTTTTGATTGCATAAAATGTTATCACATACTTTCATAGGATCTTCAAACACTTAATTCGTTGTTGGAAGCTTCGACGAGCCAACACACCCACTATAGAGGACCTAGGTTATACTCATTCACTAGACCAACACTTTGACGTTGGTTAGCCTTTAATTTTATAAATCCTTAGTGCACAATAATATTTAGGCGACAGTGTCGACCATATATCATTCAGGCGGTATAACCGACATATATCACTTAGGCGGCAGAGCCGACCATATAATAAAAATAACACAAGTGCACTAAGAACTCAAACACGAACTAAGGCTTAACCGGGAAACTTAACAAAGAACACTTTTATTAATACAAAGAAACAATTACAATATTATGGACTCAACTTACACTCTTACTTCTTCACAACTTCTACTTCTAACTCTTCTTCACTTCTTACTTCTTCTCTACTTCACACTTCACTTACTCACACCTTTCAATTCTTATTTCACTCTCACAACTTCACACAACACAAATGAAATCTCCTCCCATATTTATACTACTCCATGGAACATTCTAGAACCGGAAATATCTAGATATTTCCATGGATATATAAATATCTAGATATTTCTACAACCTACAAATATCTAGATTTTTCTTTCACATTTCAATTTCTAGATTTTTCTCCCATATTCTAATATCTAGATATTTTCTTATACATATTAATATCTAGATATTTTACCCATATACATTTACTAATTCTATATTATTCTAAATTTGCATTGTATTTTAACACTCCCCCTCAATGCAAATTTTCTTCCAACGATGTCTTGCAGACCATTCCAAGTGCTTCTCTGAATTTTGTAAACTTCGGTTTACTTAGGCTCTTGGTGAATATATCTGCTACCTGTTCATCTGTCTTTGTTGGCACCATCTTGATCTCCCCTTCAAGGACCTTCTCGCGAACATAGTGATAGTGTACTTCTATATGTTTTGTTCTTGCGTGAAAGACTGGATTCTCTGCTAGACGTATAGCTGATAGGTTATCGCAAAAAAGCTCTACTTGATAGTCTATTGATTGATGAAGATCTTCCATTAGTTGTTTCAACCATGTAATTTCTTGTTTTGCTGACGATGCCGATCGATATTCTGCTTCAGTGCTTGACAAGGATACTGTTGGTTGTCTCTTGCTGCACCATGATATTACTCCTGATCCAAGACTAAACATGTATCCAGTTGTTGACCGTCGTGTATCATAGTCTCCAGCGTAATCGGCGTCACAATATCCAGTCACGTGACATTCTTTTGTTTCCTTGTATAAAATACCAAAGTTAATAGTGCCTTTAACATACCTTAAGATGCGTCGTACAACATCAAGGTGAGGCTTCTTCGGATTGCTCATGTATCGATTAACCACTCCAACTGCATAAGATATGTCTGGCCGACTTAGTGTGAGATAAATAAGACTTCCGACCATCTTTCGATACATGGTAACATCTTGAAGACTTTTTCCTTCATCTGCTCGTAGTTTTGTATTCGGATCCATCGGAGTTGAGATAGGTTTGCAATTAAGCATTCCGTACTTTTGTAAAAGATCTCGTGCATATTTCTGTTGTCCCAGAAATAACCCTTCTCTTTTCTGCTCTATTTCGAGTCCAAGAAAATGTTTGAGTTCTCCAAGCTCCTTCATATGAAATCTGATAGACAAATTCTCTCTTGTCCTTTGGATCTCCTCATAGTGATCTCCCGTGATGATTAAGTCATCCACATATACTAGCACTATGGCTAGTTTTTCTTGATCTTGTTTCACAAATAAACTAGAATCTGAAGGAGCAACTGTGAAACCACTTTGTACCAAGAACTCGCCAATCTTCCCGTACCAAGCTCTTGGAGCCTGCTTCAAGCCGTATAGTGCTTTCTTTAATTTGCAGACATGCTCGGGATGGATTTTGTTCTCAAAGCCTCTTGGTTGCTCCATATAAATGTTTTTGTCGAGTTCTCCATGTAAGAAAGCGCTCTTGACATCCATCTGCCATAACTTCCAAGATTTGCTAGCAGCTAAAGCTAGTAGAACTCGAATTGTTGTGATCTTTGCCACCGGACTAAATGTTTCTTCATAATTCAGCCCATATCGTTGAGAAAAACCTCGAGCAACAATTCGAGCTTTATACCTTTCAATGGAGCCATCGGATCGAGTCTTCACCTTGTAAACCCACTTACAAGATATTGGTTCCACATCTTTTGGCTTTGGAACTAAATTCCATGTCTGATTTTCTGTTAGTGCATTAATTTCTTCTTCCATTGCTTTTCGCCATTCTTGACTTTGTGCTGCTTCTTCATAAGTGGAAGGCTCAATAGGTATTGATTCATCCACATGAGCAGCATTGGCATACCTCGGATTAGGTTGCCTCGGCCTTGTTGATCTCTGTAATTCTTGCACATGCTCCTCGGCATCCATTTGGCTTGGACGAACCTCTTCGGATGTAGATTGATGTACCCCAGTTTTCCATGGACTCGTTTCCTTAGAGTACGATCCATCTCCTTCTTTAATTGGATCCGATATGTGCTCTTTATGTTCTTCTTTCTCTTCTGGAACTTCTTCTAATCCATGAGATTCTGGAAGCTCTATCTTTTGAGGTGACCACCATGAAGAAGCTTCATCAAATACCACATTTCTTGAAGTATGACACTTTCCAGTATTTGGATCACAACATCTCCATCCTTTTCTTGATTCATCATAACCGAAAAAAATGCATCGAATTGCCTTCTTATCAAATTTGCTTCGTAAATGATCTGGCACGAAGACGTAGCATACACATCCAAAAACCTTGAGATGGTTGATGGTTGGCTTGATCTTCCATAATATTTCATATGGTGAAATATATCCCAACTTTGTTTGTGGGAGTCTGTTAATCACGTATGAAGCCGTCCTCATACATTCGGCCCAAAATCTTCCTGGTACATTCTTACCATGAAGCATACTTCGACAGGTTTCAGTAAGATGACGATTCTTACGTTCTGCCACTCCATTCTGTTGTGGAGTATTATGGCAAGTTAATTGCCTTCTGATATTGTGCTTTTCAAGATAGATATTGAACTCGGTTGATAAATATTCTCCTCCATTATCTGTGCGTAAGCATCGAATCTTAGTATTGAGCTCACTTTCTACCTTGTTCTTGAACTCTTTAAACTTCAGAAAAGTCTCCGACTTCTCCTTCATGAAGTAAACCCACACATATCTTGAGAAGTCATCAATGAATGTCACCATATATTTCATACCTCCAAGTGATGTTTGTTTCACTGGGCCGAAGACATCTGAGTGTATGAGCTCTAGTGGTGTTTTGGACTGATGCGCTGACTCCTTGAATGGCAATTGGTGAGCTTTGCCAAATTGACATCCAGCACATATTGTATCTGTTCGGATATCAATTTGAGGAAGCCCATTTACTATGCGTTTCACCATCATCTCCTTTAACTTATTGTATCCCACATGCCCAAGACGTTCATGCCACAGATCATCCGTCTCATTCTTTCGAGTCTTATCCACATAAGCTGTTTCAGCAGATAATACATAGACCGATTCTATTCTTCTTCCATGCATAACTGGATTGCCAACCACCTTTACTCTCTTGAATACGGACACATCTTCTGGTCCAAAGAGCACATAGTTCCCTTCTGCTGTCAATTGTGGTACTGACAGTAAATTCTTCTTTAGGCCAGGGACAAGATACACCTTCTCGAGTTGGAGCTTATGAGAGCCGCCTTCATTTGGAATTATTGTCTTTCCAATGTGAGAAATAGACAACCTTGAATTGTTGGCTGTCAACACGACTCTCTTTCCTTTGTAATCCTCCATTTCTTGCAGCTTCGTCCCATCGTTGGTCATATGATTTGAGCACCCAGAATCGATGATCCAATCATCTTTGTAGTTTATTTTTAACTTTAAGGTTGCTGCAAGAGCTTGATCATCTATGTCAGCTTCAACGGAGAGTCCTGCTTCTGCATCCCATGTTTCCTCATTAATGGTTGCTTCGAATGTGACCTCTTTCTTCTCATCTCTTGCGGCGGCCACATTTCCTTCAAAAGTTCGCCTTCTGGGGAATCTACAATCTCGAGAAAAATGACCCTTCTTGCCATAATTGAAGCACTCACCATTCTTTCTCTTATCATTTTCCCCGTATTGTTGGCGATGATCTCTTCTTCCTTGTTGAGCTCCCCCTGAAGCGTTGTCTTTTGATTTTGGGTGACCCTTCTACCCATATGTCTTACTTTCTTTCATCGCCTCTTGTTTTCGAGATGTTGCTTTCTTCTTATTTGTGAAGAGTGCATCTTCTCCGTCTTTTATGGTTACTTCATTCATCTGCTTGGCTAATGCCTCTTGATTAGCCAATAAATTCTCCAGCTCTATTAATGATGGTTGAGTAGGCCATCCTCTCACAGCGGCTATAAATCCATTATACTCGGATCTTAAGCCATGGATGATAATTCTCTTCATCCTTGCATCACTCACTTTCTCTTCAGGAGTAAGTTGAGATATCTCACGACAAATAGATTTCACCTTGGTGAAATACTGAGAAATAGATAGACTTCCTTGTGAGATACCTGCGAGCTCATTTTCCAAGAGCTGGAGGCGTGCTTCATTCTTCTTTGAAAATAATTTTTCAAAAGTTTCCCAAGCTGCCTTTGGTGTTTTCTCGTCACGGATGTGCTCCAATAGATCCTCCTCGATTGTAGTCTTCAATATAAATAAAGCCTTCCCGGCCTTGATGTTCCATTTTCTCAAGGCTTCGGCATTTTCTTTTGGTGGAGGCGTTGTGTCACTGCCAGCAACTATTTCCCATAAATCATGTCCTTGTAGGTAGGATTCTATACAAGTCCGCCAATAACCATAGTTGTGGTTATTGAGACTCTTGATTTCACTGCTCGTACTTGCAAGATCTGCCATCATGACGTCCAACGTTCAATAAGCTTGGTCCCAGACCGATGAGCTTTCACAGTTCCTAACTGTGCTCCGACAGAATCTCCCTTAGGGCCTTGGTGTAAACAAGATGATGTAAACGTCCAACGTTTACCGATGAGTACCTCCACTAGTAATGGTCCCGAACGACTCGCTCTGATACCAATTGTTGGAAGCTTCGACGAGCCCAAAACACCCACTATAGAGGACCTAGGTTATACTCATTCACTAGACCAACACTTTGACGTTGGTTAGCCTTTAATTTTATAAATCCTTAGTGCACAATAATATTTAGGCGACAGTGTCGACCATATATCATTCAGGCGGTATAACCGACCATATATCACTTAGGCGGCAGAGCCGACCATATAATAAAAATAACACAAGTGCACTAAGAACTCAAACACGAACTAAGGCTTAACCGGAAAACTTAACAAAGAACACTTTTGTTAATACAAAGAAACAATTACAATATTATGGACTCAACTCACACTCTTACTTCTTCACAACTTCTACTTCTAACTCTTCTTCACTTCTTACTTCTTCTCTACTTCACACTTCACTTACTCACACCTTTCAATTCTTATTTCACTCTCACAACTTCACACAACACAAATGAAATCTCCTCCCATATTTATACTACTCCATGGAACATTCTAGAACCTAGATATTTCCATGGATATATAAATATCTAGATATTTCTACAACCTACAAATATCTAGATTTTTCTTTTACATTTCAATTTCTAGATTTTTTCTCTCATATTCTAATATCTAGATATTTTCTTATACATATTAATATCTAGATATTTTAACCATATACATTTACTAATTCCATATTATTCTAAATTTGCATTGTATTTTAACATTCGTAGCAATCCATCTTCAACCGTAGGCTTACTGATAATCGTCTTCGTTCAAACTTGCTTTGGTAATCATGGAAGCTATTCAAATTTTTTGACAACACGGCCCAAGCAAAACAAATTAGATCCGTGGCTCTGCTAAGGGTAACAACATCATAGGGGGATGTAACGATTAGATCCCTCAAATAAGATATCAGTCTAGTGAACACATAAGATCCATCAATCGCCTCCCCCGTCTTGAAAAAGGAATCTCTCGAATTCCAATATTCTTTTAACAGCTTACAAATATAAGATCCATAGGTAGCGTCCCCTGTCTTGAAAATGGAGATTATCGACTTGTAATATTCCTTTAAAAACTCAAAAATATCAAATCCATTAGCCCATCAGAGATACTACATGTAATCTGAGATTCCATAACCTCTTCTTTTATAGGACGACCTAACATCATACACATCTGATTCATCAGTACTAGTGATTTTTGTGATTTTGAATTCACTTTTAGCTTCAAAGGATTTAAGGAACTACGCACTTCATGCCAAAAGTTTTTTCCAATACAATACTTTCGACAATTGAACAAATACAATGCTCCTATAGGATGGTGACATTCATCAAGGTGGTGTCCTGTCAAATCCACTTTGTTACTTGCATATGTGACTTTTCGTATGATACACTCTACGTGGTACTTTATTGATAAGAAGCCGGAGCATCGTTAATTCGCTAAATCACTAAAAACAAAAATAATATTAATATACCTATTCTAAGTGGAAGTGAACTTTTAGAAACACTTTGATATCCAACCAACTGTAACCTTATTCAAATAATTTGCAACAACAAAATACATGAGGACTGATATATATATAATTCATAAAATCAAAACCAAATTTCTAATACATGTTTCAGTACATGATTAAACCTTCAAAAACATAGAATCCATCTGTTGGGCGGTTGTCCAATATGATGGCTCACATTAGTAGACAAATTGAAATTGTCTTTTGCATGGTGAAGACATCAAAATGAAATTGTCTTCTCCATGTGAGAAGTCATTGTAGAAAAGTTTGATTTGCCTTGCTCAAAAGTCAAGATACAATGTATACATGTGGTGTTTAGTAATAGTTGCCAAATTGAAGTTTGCAAGCTAGGTTTTCACATGTATATGTGCATCTATAAATAGATGGACTTGGAAAGGATAGAAGGCATCCAAATGGATCAAATCCAAGGGAGGATCAAGTATCACAAAAAGGAAAAACATAGTTGAGCGATAATATCAATGGAGTGTGTTTTTGTGAGGTTGAGAGCTTATTCTTGTAAGGAGTATAAAAGAGTGTACGGGAAACTTAGATTTTATCCTAAATTCTAAGGGGCTTGGGTTAGGGTTAACTTATAGTGTACTTTTTCTTGTACCGAGATCTTTTATATTATAAGAATAAAGGGAACTCTTGGGGGTGGACGTAGGCAGGGTTTTGCCGAACCACGTTAAATCGTCGTGTTATCAGTTACTTTATTTTGCTAATTATTATTTCTCGCAAGTTTGTCTCAAACAATTATATCCTCGCTTCCGCTGGTGTGGGTGCGTTGGGCAAGTTGTCATAACAAGTGGTATCAGAGCGTATCCAGGTTTATCGGATATTTTTTGTTTGGAGATGGCGGAAAACGGCGGTATGCAATTTAAGGTGGAGCCATTTCAGATGGCGGATGATGATTGAATATTATTAAACACATGAACGTGTTTAATGGTCCGGTGGATCAACTTGAAAAGTTGAGGTTTATGTTGAAGAAGACGATAAGACCCTTATTCTTCTTGCCTCTTTTCCCGGTTCGTATGGTATTTTGGTCACTACTATTCTTTACGGAAAGGCTACTGTGAAGATGGAGGATGTAGTACAGTTAATCTTATCACAAGATTAGAGACGAAGATCCAGTGACCATTTTGAGCATGGGTTTGCTATGGTTGGTCATGGAAGGGGAAGGTTTGCTGAGAAGAGATCTAGTGATAACGGTAGGTCTAGATCTGGAGACGGCGTGAAGGGTTTTCAATGCTTCAAATGTCAAGAGTGGGGTCACTACAAGAAGGGTTGTTCACTCTGGAATAATGGTGAAGATAAATCTGGGGGTTCATTAGCTGTACTAACAGTTAATGAATCGGTTAATTTGGGAGATGTTCTCACAATCTCCAAAAGTTCTACTTCTGCTAAAGATGAATGGATTTTAGATTCGGGTTGTACGATGCATGTGTGTTCCAAGAAAGCTTATTTTGTTAAGCTAATATTAAAGAAGGCTGGGGTGCTGACTTTAGGTGGTGGATCGACATGTGATGTTGAGGGTGTTGGCATGGTGAAAATAAAATTGTTTCACGGAGCTGCTTGCACGCTTGGTGGTGTGGCGTACGCACCAAAGATGTGCAAGAATCTAATATCCTTAAGCCAGTTGGATTCTCAAGGATACGGCTATTCGACCGTATATGGAGTTATGAAAATCACACGTGGCATGAAGGTCCTGATGAAAGGAGACAAGTATGAGGGTTTATATCGTCTGAGTGTCTCGAAGGTTTTGAAAGCGTGCACGCGGGAAACAGGTCGAAACATGTTGGGACATGTTTGACTAAGGTAGACGATGGTGAGAAGGAAAATCCTACTGTGGTGGGAGAGGTGATTCGAGACTCCTCTCCGGTGTCAACTAGGTAAGTTGACAGGGTTAGCTGCACATAATTATTGGCCGTGTTATTTGAATCGGGGTTCAGGACCGAGGTGATTCAAGGTGTGTGCAGCGGTGATACGGAGGCCAATGGTAAAAGTACTAGGTGTTAGTATTTTCGGTGACAGAGAAGATGGAATGTTCGCCAAGGTGGAGATTGTTGGATGGTTGTCCAATATGATGGCTCGCATTAGTAGACAAATTGAAATTATCTTTTGCATGGTGAAGACATCAAAATGAAATTGTCTTCTCCATGTGAGAAGTCATTGTAGAAAAGTTTGATTTGCCTTGCTCAAAAGTCAAGATACAATGTATACATGTGGTGTTTAGTAATAGTTGCCAAATTGAAGTTTGCAAGCTAGGTTTTCACATGTATATGTGCATCTATAAATAGATGGACTTGGAAAGGATAGAAGGCATCCAAATGGATCAAATCCAAGGGAGGATCAAGTATCACAAAAAGGAAAAACATAGTTGAGCGATAATATCAACGGAGTGTGTTTTTTGTGAGGTTGAGAGCTTATTCTTGTAAGGAGTGTAAAAGAGTGTACGAGAAAATTAGATTTTATCCTAAATTCTAAGGGGCTTGGGTTAGGGTTAACTTATAGTGTACTTTTTCTTGTACCGAGATCTTTTATATTATAAGAATAAAGGGAACTCTTGGAGGTGGACGTAGGCAGGGTTTTGCCGAACCACGTTAAATCGTCTTGTTATCAGTTACTTTATTTTGCTAATTATTATTTCTCGCAATTTTGTCTCAAACAATTATATCCTCGCTTCCGCTGGTGTGGGTGCGTTGGGCAAGTTGTCGTAACACCATCTAATCAACAAGCAATCCAAACTTATTTCCACCATTCCCAATCTCACATCTAATATAGTTTCATCTTTAAATGTAAAACCTACCAGAACCACCTCTATTTTATATAAAATTATGACAGTAACATCTCTTCTAAACTAAATTACTAATTATAACACCAATCACTGCCACAAAAAATACAAGATCAAATGTTAAAGAAGTTGAACAAATGGCAGGAAAGGAACAAATGGTGTACAAGTTGAACAAAGCTTTATACGGCTGAGGGGAAGCACCTCGAGCGTGGAATATTCGACTAGATCAAATGTTAAAGAAGTTGGGCTTCACATGCTGCCCAAATGAGCAGGCCGTGTACACTAAAATGTGCGGGAAAAAAAAACCAATTAATAGTTGGAGTATATGTTGATGATTTGATCGTGGCGGGAGATAATGAAGAGCACCTCGAGCGTGGAATATTCGACTAGATCAAATGTAATGTTAAAGAAGTTGGGCTTCACATGCTGCCCAAATGAGCAGGCCGTGTACACTAAAATGTGCGGGAAAAAAACAATTAATAGTTGGAGTATATGTTGATGATTTGATCGTGGCGGGAGATAATGAAGAGCCCCTTAATTAGTTTAAAAGAAATATGCAAAGCGAATTTGATATGAGTGACTTGGGTTTACTTTCATACTACCTTGGTATGAAAGTTAAACAACCTGAAGGAGGGATCAAAATTGACCAAGAGTGGGTACGCAAAGAAAATACTTCAACTAACAGTAATGATTTATTGCAATCATACTCATTGTCCAATGGAAGCTAAATTGAGTTTGTCTAAGGATGAAGATGGTGTAGTAGTTGATGCCACAGAATATAAGAATATAGACATATCATAGGAAGTTTGAGGTATCTCCATGCAAACGAGACCTAACCTCGGATACTCGGTTGGAGTGATGAGTAGGTTTATGGAAGCTTCTAAGGAAAGCCATCATAAGGCAATAAAACAGATCCTAAGGTATGTCAAGGGAACAATCAACTATGGCATGTTTTAAGTGAAAAAATGGATATGAAAAATTATTGGGCTACAGTGATATTAGTCACGGCATGGATGTTGTGGATCGTAAAGGCACAACTGGAACTGTTTTCTATTTTTATTTTTATTTTTTAACGGCGAATTTGCATCAGCGGATCATTTATTTCAACGACCCTCATCATTTGCACCCACACACGCTATAAGGAAACTCCTACCCATGTTGCTTGACAACTAATCGTGGGACTTGAGTTGCTCGACAACTAATCGCAGGAAATTGAAGAGAAAAACTTCCGCCCCGGGAATTGAACCAGGGTTGCTTGGCAACTAATCACGGGCCCTTCCACACTGTCGACACAAGATACCAAGACTGTGTCGATGGTATATTGTTAATGAAGAACTCAATCTTCCACGAGAGGAGTAAACACATCGACACAAGATACCATTTTATTGGAAAACATGTTGAAGAAGGCTCTATATGAATAGAGTATGTAAGCGGAAAACTCCAGAAGGCAGCTATTCTAATAAATGCTCTACCACGGTTTAAGTTCATAGAGATGCGGGCACTGATCGGAATTGAAGAACTGAAAGACACTCATCAGAATTAGGGTGGTGAGTGTTGGGCTACTTCTGATGATGTCAAAGGAGAACTTAGGTCAGTGTATGTACGTTTCCAGCTGAGTAATATCATCCAGAAAATTGGCCAAATCTTCTTGAGTGATATATTTTGCTAGTTGTTGATTATTCAGTGATCGTAAATGATTAGTTGTGAAATGTTTTGAGATTCAAAGTGAAATATGAATTTTTACTACAGATTGCTACAAATTTTATTAATTGTATGTATTCCTGTTCCATTCTCAACGAGGACCTCATGGCCAATCTCGAGGCCCTCTCTCACCTTTGGCTATAATGGTTCCTTTGAAGACTGGAGATCGAATCTGATTAGCATAATTGACTAGTCTTTCTTTGGTTGTTGGCCTTTGGCCTCTTAGTGTTTCTTCTTAGTTCTATCCTTTGGCTTGTAGCTCTTTGTAATCTTTTTGCTCGCGTCTTGCAGGTGTCTTGATATAAAAATTCAGCTTCCCAAAAAAAAAAATATACATTTATTTTTATTATTAACAGGTTCCGTAGCACTATTACAACTAGTGAAGGGACCCGTGAGGTTTCACGGGATTACTAAAAAACACAATAAAAATTACATTATCATTATCATTCATTTTAAAGGTAAACTGATAACAATCAACAAAACTACAACAATGAAAAATTAAATCTTCTCCATCTTCATTTCAACCAACTTCAACAAAAACTAGAGTCTACAACAATGAAAAATCAGATCTTCTCAATCTTCATTTCAACCAACTTCGTCTTCTTGTAGAAATAGTACAACATATGTAAAATGTAAGGCAATACTACATAGGTGTTAGCTGCAAAGAGTTCTTTAATAAACACTTAACTATGGGTTTACCACAGTTAGAAGGGCTCTAAAAATACTTTATGAGCAGCTTCATGAAAGATACAGTCAATGAGTCTACTGGCCACTCTGCATGTTTCGTATCGATATATAGATGCAACCTGCAATTTTTCTAAAAAAATCCATTAAAGAAATAAACACATGCTCAGTACGGATAAAATAGGACTCCCAAATTTCAAAAGAACATATGCAGGGCCTTTGTTTCTAATAGTTATTTATTCTATTAAAAAGTAGAGTATTTCTAAAAGAAAGCACTCTTAAAAATGTTGATTTTTATTATGAAGGTGCCAAACTATACAAAGACTTCTTATAGAAAATAGGCTTCTCAAAGAAACATTCCATACCATTGACTAACCTTAAATTATAGATGTCATGTGATAACTTTGAATATAAACATTACTTGAGATGTAAACATGAGATTATTTAAAGTATTTAGGACTAACCTTGAAAACTATTAGCTCACAACCATTGACAACTATTTCAATCATAAGTTAAGCACATTTGATACAATTCTTTATGCTTTCCAACACTAATATAGCGTAAAAAACTTTTGATGCTTGATTTTAGAATCCATCGGTCCAAATCTCTGTTACATTGTAAGGGCATCCATGGTCTTTGGTTCAACATATATCATTATTAATTGAACATGTGATAAATCTTAGAAAGTGTAGTTTTAAGGACTGCTTACCATCACTTTATTTGATGCTTCTTCGTTGTTGTCCACACTTAATTTGAACATTCACATCAAAATAAAAGTTGTTCATGGGAATCTCCACATCTATATAATAGAGCACAAGACACATGCCATACTTAAGGATTAATATGAGTTGATAATCTGCCATGCACAGTTAACCATAAAAAAAAAAAGCCTACCTTGGTTTATTTGAGGGAACCAAACTGCATGATGCCAATCACTTTTAGATATCCTTTGGTGTTTTTCCTTCCAAGCCTACATAGTGCTAAAATCAACATTGTCATTGTTATTAGTATTCTACGCCGTTTCATTAGATGATGTTAAAAAAAATTTAACACACACATTTACTTTAAAGTTTACATAAGATATTGGGTTCCATTCAATTGTGGTACGTCATCTCGAATTTGTACAAACCATTCGTTCCATTTAAATGGCTGACTCCATTAAGAATCTCGAATCAATTAAATATAATGCACTTAATTTATTTCAACTCATATCCTCTTTCATGTGTTACTAAAACATATATAATCAAACATTAACTATCAAATATCCTATTTTAACAGACAGATGAAGAAAAAACCTCTCTTGTGTGAAGTTAAAGATTTTCGATAAAACAAACCGTAGCATGTATCGGGATAATATGGTGGATTTTTATCAACTTTTCCCATGAACAATAAACTCAAGAGTACCAACTGACACAATTATTATATATAACTATATGCGAGTATATATATGTCTTACAAACGTTCATGCAAGCAGTACGGAAAAACAAAAAAACAAAAACTAAGCAACAAAAACCGACATTATAAAATCACTATTATCATGATAAAACTCATCAAAAGAACCTATTTTTGGCCAAACCTACATAAAAAGTACACATTTTTAGCAAAACCCACTTCGAAAAATCATCATACTCATATTCATATTTTGCATCAAAAAAAGGATGAAATCTAAATGAGGTTGAATAGAGAGAACGGATTCAAGAAAGAAACATTCTCTATTAACAATCATTAACGAATAAACATGCAAGATTAAATGAAAAAGGAGATTTAGGGTCAAGCAGTGTGGATGAGCTGAATATGAGCTGTGAGTGCAAGCACAAAAACCAACAGTAACACAGATCAGCTATCAAGATTTAAGAATATGGGTATGAAACCTTAAGAATATTGGTATGAAACCTTATGTTAGTTTCTCCTTGTTCATATTTCATCATTGGATCATCTTCTACCTATCATATAAAATTTAACAGATTATTACTAACAACCCAAAACTAAGAAAATAAGCAAAACACCAACAAATCGAACACATCAAACCCTTTACAAAAAATTAACAAACGTATACCCCAAAGTAAACATATAATTAGATATAAACAATAAAGCCATGGTTATCATCTAACCTTCGTATCTGCAAGTCAAAGTAAGCTAAAGTTCATAACCGATACGACATCTTAATCCATGTAGTCTCCTACACAAAAACAATAGAGCATAAAATCAAGAATGTATATTCAATTGCATCTAATTCAGTACACAAAAACGATATAGCAATATAGCAGATTTACTTAAACTTCTAACAATAAATAGATAAGTAAACCACCATCCATCATGTCACAATATTACAGGCAATGGTTTAGTTAGCTTCCAAAATAAAAACAAATAACATATAAAAGGTTAAACTACAAAAGAGTGTGCTCTGACTAAGAATTTAAAAAAGGCTAAACTACAAAACTTCTAATCTTCTAATTACCTTGATCTTCCGCTTCTCATAAATCTGAAAAATCGAATAAACCCAGTTCCCCACCTTCACTCAGAATATCAACTACACACTTTTACACTTAATTAGTTTAGGGTCTTATTGTATGTTTCCATTTGCCTCTTATGACAATAAATGGCATATACTATTAGGGAAAACATTATTTTTAAGAACAAAAAAAAACATCCAATCAATTTACGGATAATATGTAAATAGAAAATCAAAGTAATGAAAAACGCAAACAACCCAATCAAATATAATACTTACAGATTTACCTCATTGTTGATCACTTAGGCATTTTGGCATTTCATCAAGCACTTGATATGCACTCTAAATGTGCACTTAATATCACGAACTGGTTCACATGAACAATAAGCTTGCTCACATAAATTGGAAGATACTCTGTATATATCTACTTATAATTCACATTTTTCGTAAACCCTAGAATAATCAAATTGAAAGAATAAATTTAGGATTAAAACAACAAAATCCAAGATAAGATTTGTTAGGAAATGTGTAAAGCTGAAAGAGAGACCCTAACCTAAAAGGAAGAAGAAGCTGCTGAGGATTCGTTATGACATGTGTAAAGCTGAAAGAGAAACCCTAACCTGAAAGGAAGAAGAAGAAGAAGCTGCTGTATCTTCTAGGGTTTATCTCGAGTGGAAACAGATCCAATGGATGGCGTTAGGACTTCTATTTGGAACACAATACATATATTGATTATTGATTGATATTTGATTTTATTTGATTTTGAATTTTGAATTCATATTCGAGTGGATTTGAAGCTTGAAAGTTTTATCAGAGAGAAAGGCCGAAGGTGAATAAGAAGAGGAAGAAAAGAGGCGTGTTTTGGAAGAGAAAAAAGATGTGGCGTGTTTTTTTAGGGATTGAATTCAACTAGTGTTCGAACCCTCGCTTCGCGTCGGGGTTCGGTTTTCAATGTGTTATATTGCGTTTAGTTTGTAAAATTATTTTGTGGCTAACGATGATATCATTGAAGCGCAACTCGAGTCGAACTAAAAGGTATAATCCGTGAAAGATTTAAATGTTATTTTAAATTAACAATATATGTACATCTCCGCGTTTCACTATGAAATTGTCGACTTTTAAAAATTTAACGCAAAATCGACGTGTATGAAAAGTACCTCAAATATTTAGCGTTTTTTAAAAAGCGTCCGATTTGCGTATAGTTAGTGACAGTGTGCTCCTAAAATTGTTTCGAGTTTAACGATGGTTTCAGAAAAATTTAACTCGGTGCGAGCGAGAAGATATGGCCCGTTGAATATTTGGGTGTAGTTTTTTTAAATTTTTTTTATGAAAATGAGTATTTGACACTTTACCCCCTGTTTGGGGGGTCGATTTTAATATTTGAACAAACTATGGGGGCTTTTTTTTTAAAAAAAGGTGGAAAAGGGGGGAAAAAAGTGAAAGAACGAAAGTACCCCTGGTGACTATTAATCGTTTTTGTCTATTAGGTAGTATATAAAGTATGTAGTCGATTTATAATGAATGAGAAGTTTAATGGTTAAAGTATAAAATGTTAAAAGTTTGTGATAAGTTTGTAAAAACCGCAATAAAATGTTAAAAGTTGGTGCTAAGTTTGTAAGAAACAAAAAGGTAACTATTATATATTTTTTGGGGGTTAAAATGTAAGTAAGTAAAAGAGTGGGCGTGGTTTGTGAAACTTTTGAAGTTACTATTCATTTGAGCTATGTCTTTTAGATATAAGGTATAATGTTGCATGATGTACAGATCCCTTTACAATGTTTTTTTAGATATCTGATTAATTTTTAAAATATACTTGTATTTGAGTTGCTTAAAAAAATAAAAAATAAAATCATTTATGAAGTCACCTTGATGGTGTCTCCTTTTTTCTTTTTTGTTTTGATTTTTTTTAAAGAAGGGTTAGGCATTTTAATGAGATCATCTTCTTAGTCTAATATAAGATTAGAATAGAATAGACGAGCAAACCAATTTTTTTTTATTTGGCAAAAAACGTAAACTATATAGTCCCTTTATCGAAAGATGGAGACAAACAATGATACACCGTCACTACTAGGATCGAGAACCGAAAAACAAACGAGCTCCTGCTAAATACAACCTATCCTTTCCAACAAAACAACAGACACACACAAACCAAACAAATTATAAACAACAAAGAGAACATGACGCATCAACACACAAAACTAGAACAAAAAAAACATGCAAAGAACTACCTAACACTACTTACTCTTCTTGATTGCAAAATCGACTTTCCGATTCTTGATGATTGGTTTAACTACCACGCCATCAACTTTAAGACGATTGACACCTTTACGCGAACGATTGACATACAAGTAAAAAAATCATTTGACGCGCCATTACCAATACGCTTAACGAGGTTGACGACGGAGGAATCGCCCCTTGATTCACCAAATGAGTTTATGACTTATGTTCAAAAATAATGGATTATAAGAAATGAGGTACAATGTTTATACCAAAAATTCTACTTAGCAATTCAGATTGTTACCGGGTGATTTTCTCAATTACGGTACCACTTGAAGATATCGATGCTAAAATTGCTAAGGGTCGATTCTTGTGTATGAAGGTATTTTCCCGAATTCGAATGCCAAATACCTAATGCGTCATAATTTGTCGGCTCATATCAATTTCAAAAAAGTATAAATTAATACCATGAATTTTGATGGAGATATTAGAAGTTAAGTTAACGAATTTTAAACCAACACTAAGAATTCTCACTCAAGTTGAAAAATTACTTATTTTAGATATCTATATTTACGTATTTAGACTTTTATGAAAAATGTTTATCACTTTCGTTTTGTATTTGAATTAGTTGTATACATTTCGAATTGATTATTATAAACATTGAAATTCAAATAGAGTATGAACGAAAGTGATAAACATTTTTCATAGAAGTCTAAATAATAAATAACATAGATATTTAAAATAACTAATATGTATTTGGTTGAGATATTAAATATTCCTGATGCTGGATTAAAATTCGTTAACTTGACTTCAATATTGCCATCAAACTTCATTGTATTAATTCTTACTTTTTCGAAGTTAATATGAGCTGGCAATTTATGACGCATTGGGTATTCGGAAATCAAATTCGGGAAAAAAACCTTTCACACACAACAACCCGTCCCTCATCAACTTTGGCATCAACATCTTCAAATATTACACTTGACCGAAAAAACCACTCGGTAACAATCTAAATTAATAAATAGAACTTTTGATTTAGACATTGTACCTCTTTTCTTGTAATCCTTTATTTCTGAACATAAGTAGCAACCCATTTAGTTTGTTCGTTCCAACAGCGCTTAGGTTACCTGGTAATAATAAATATAAATGTATATTATATTTAACAAATATATATACTATACTATATATAATTAACATGAATATATATAATTAATAAAATTGGAATTTTCAAAATTTGTAAAACTCTTCAACATGTATGCAACAGAT
The DNA here is from genome assembly GCF_046630445.1 of Rutidosis leptorrhynchoides. Classification (NCBI taxonomy): domain Eukaryota; kingdom Viridiplantae; phylum Streptophyta; class Magnoliopsida; order Asterales; family Asteraceae; genus Rutidosis; species Rutidosis leptorrhynchoides. The sequence goes on from NC_092335.1 coordinate 59,368,952, forward strand.
AAATTGTAATTTAAGTAAAAACTCTTCCACATGTATGCAACTGTATACTACATCTGCCCCAATATAGCATACAGATTTAACCAAGTAAAAAGTAATTAACTGCTAACAAAAAATGAATACATTCAAAAGTTTCTGAATAGCTTAATCTAAAAGTGGACAATCGTTTTGAAAAATCTAGAAAAACATGGATAATAAAATTGGAAACAAGTTAGTATTTCAAGCTTGTAGACAGGTTTCATGTTCGATCAATATTTCAATATTTAGTCTAGTACTCAGTAATAAACTAGAAAAGAATGAGCGAATCATTTTCTTCAAAAATGTAAACAATTAACTTGCTCAAACAAACATTCTAAAAAGAGAAACTCAAATAAAGATAACAGAAATCAATTCTGAGCTAAATATTATTTGAAACACATAATTTTTTAGATTTCAACAAAACAGATCTGAAATAATTCTTCTATATTCGTCATAATACATGCGTGAATCAAGCTAAAATAGTAAAATCCATCAGTAAACCACAAAATCCACAACTACTTAACAATAACTTTACTGTTAATCAAATAAACAACACTTGCAACTAAATAAAGATAACAGAAATCAATTCTGAGCTAAATATTATTTGAAACACATAATTTTTTAGATTTCAACAAAACAGATCTGAAATAATTCTTCTATATTCGTCATAATACATGCGTGAATCAAGCTAAAATGGTAAAATCCATCAGTAAACCACAAAATCCACAACTACTTAACAATAACTTTACTGTTAATCAAATAAACAACACTTGCAACTAACAAATCAAGCAAAATATAATCGATATTTGATGCATAACAATCAAACGACTTATTACACAGTCATTAAGACTGCAAAAAGAATCACCTAGCTACAAAAAATGCATATATAAGTAGAACACACGATTTCAGTAGAATTAATAAGGAAAAACTGAAGAATAGGACTGACCTTAACGAAGTATTAGCAGGCGATGTTTTCGAGAAAAATGAATAATGGGGAACAGAGGTGCTAAGAGAAGTTTTATAAGTGAAGTAAAATAACGTTATGAGATTAGGGTTTTATAAGAACCGTTGGATTATATGATCTAACGGTTGTAAAAGGTATCAGCGATGGATTCCATATTGTGATGTCAAGTTCCATTAATTCCGTTCGAGTCCTTTTATTTTTAGTTTATTTTATTCTCATTTAACTTTTTTTGTAATGCGTGTTTCTCTCCCACACTATTTTTTTATTCTTACAAACCTAATTGACTATTATATCCTTATATATGTTTAGAATAAGAGAGTGGATCCGTACACCACTAAGTTTTTGTCATTCACCACCAAAATACATTTTTGTGTTACGAAAATTACATGCAATGTATAGACAATTTTGTTGAACAAATATAGTCAAATATGGATGCTATATATATTAATATTCAAATATTGTACAGTGAAAATTATGTAGTATATATATGTGTGTGTGGTGCAGAGATAAGATTTATAATATAATTCTCACATATACTTCTTGATATAATATACATATTTCATATTCACTCTTTTCTTTAATTAGTATTCTATAGCCAAAAATCAGACCACTAAAGGTAGTTATAAGCCTACTGAATTATAACACGTTATCAGCACGAAGTGCTCCGTATAATCAAGGTTTATCTAAGTAAACACACGTCACTAATCAAGGTAAGAAATTGTTTAACTTTTATTAACTTCACTAACATTTATATTTATGTTATTTAAGTTATATATGGTCGGTTATACCGCCTGAATTATATTTCTGTAATCTAACTTTTATTAACTTCACTAACATTTATATTTATGTTATTTAAGTTATATATGGTCGGTTATACCGCCTGAATTATATTTATGTAATCTAACTTTTATTAACTTCACTAACATTTATATTTATGTTATTTAAGTTATACATGGTCGGTTATACCACCTGAATTATATTTATGTAATCTAACTTTTATTAACTTCACTAACATTTATATTTATGTTATTTAAGTTATATATGGTCGGTTATACCGCCTGAATTATATTTCTATAATCTAACTTTTATTAACTTCACTAACATTTATATTTATGTTATCTAACATTTATGATTACTTATGCAATTAATCATTATTTATTTCATGCATACTAATGTTTATTCTTAAAATTTATTATTTATGCATAATATGTTTATTCTCTTAATCTTCATATTTATACTAAACGTATTTATACTAAATATATTTATAGTAATCGTATTTGTACTAATAAAATTCTTTTATTAAAAATTATTATTAATACAACGAGTACATAACAGTCGTTAACATCAACTAACGACGTTACAACGGTCATATATACATAACGGTTGTTAACGTCAACTGACGATGTTACAACGACTATATTTTTCAAATATAAAATAAACATCTCTGTTTTCACATTTTCACAAATCAATCTTCATTTTCTCAGATTACCACCATCAGAAAAAAAAATTGTAAAGATGATTCACATAAGGATGATTTTTCCTATTGTATTGGTCATACTAACTATCATCATTGTTACTAATATACCACCGGGTGAACCAATATTCTATCCTCCTCTTGTGATTTTATCATTTGTAATCATGCCATTATTCTGTTGTTTGCTACTTATGAATTTAAAATAATTCTAATTTCATTTTATTATTTGTCTATGATTAGAAATTGATTATGATTATAATTTATGTTGTTCATCTTTCTGAAAATAAAAAATGTCAAACTTATCAAAACTTGAGTTTGATGCCCTAGACGTATCGGGAACAAACTACACATCATGGGTCATGGATGTAGAAATAAATCTTGGATCATTGGGTATTCTAGAAACTTTAAAATAAAACAATACTTGTTCTGATCAACATAAATTAAAATCAATTGCTTTTATTTGCAAACATATTGATATCACCTTAAAACATATGTATCTCACTATCAAAGATCCACATGTTTTATGGGAAAGTATCAAGAGTATATTCGATAATCAAAAGAAAATATTACTCCCAGCTGCGAGGGAAGAATGGAGACATCTAAGGTTCCAATACTTTAAAAAGGTAAGTGAATACAGCTAGGCCATGTTCAAGATCCGTTCAAAGCTTCAATTATGTGGTCAAGAAATAAGTGACGCTGATATGATGGAAAAAAAACTTCCTCCACAATGCATTCTGCAAACATTACTATGCAAGAAAATTTAAGATTGCAGAATTACAAAACTTTTTCCAAACTTCAAACTTATCTCTTAGTTGCAGAAGTGAATAAAGAATTACTTATGAAGAATCAAGAATCTCGTCCTACGGGTGCGCTAGCATTCCCTGAAGCTAATGCTATTAACAATAATAATAAAAAAAGAAATGCACCTGGACGAGGACGTGGGCGAGGTCGTGGTCATATTGGCCAAAACCATCATCATGGATATTACCATAACAATAATAAAAATCATAACTATGTTCGAAATCACCCTTATGGTAATGGTCGTGGTGGTGGTCGTGGTCGTAATGGTTACGGTGGTCGTGGTCGTGGACAAAGAAATAATAATCCACAAAATTATAAATTTCAACCACCATACAATCTCACAAATCATAATGTTGAAGGAAGCTCTTCAAAGAATATTGAAGATTCTTGTTATCGATGTGGTAAAATTAGACATTGGTCTAAAAACTGTCGAACAAATCAATATCCTGTTAATCAATATCAGGAATCCCTAAAAGGAAAAGGAAAAGAGGCAAACCTTGTGGATGACCTTGATACAAAAATCACTGAGCCAACAAGTGACTACTTTAATGAATAAATTTCCTATTATATGTCCATATCAAATAAATGGATGTAAATTTACGATCTATACCATATCTACTTTACTATATGTTTCCTTATTATGTATTTTCGTTTATAACATATTTTTAAATGTAATATATTGATGAATTATGTACTCATTATTTGTTTATCATATTTTGAAGTTCATGATGTACACTACGGGAGTGCAAAATCAGTCAAATGGTGGGGATCTTTGTATTGCAGACAGTGGTACCACACACACTATACTCAAATCTAAAAAATATTTCACTAATTTTAAAGCAACGGAATGAACGGTACATACTATATCAGGTCTTGCGGATTTAATAAAAGGAATGGGAAAGGCAAAATTCATGTTACCAAATGGTACAAATTTTCTGATAAAAAATGCCTTATTTTCTCCCATGTCAAAGAGAAATTTGTTAAGCTTCTCTGACATATACCAAAATGGATATGATTATCAGTCAGTGACTACAGAAAATGATAAATATTTAAGTATCACTAACAAAAATCATGTGATTGAAAAACTACCAAGACTTAGTTCTGGTTTACATTAAACATATATAAATGTACCAGAAACACACACGGTAGTTAATGAAAAGGCATGTGATCCTGTAATGATAAATCTGTGGCATGAAAGATTAGGTCACCCAGGATCAACAATGTTGAAAAGAATAAGTCAAAATACACATGGACATTCATTGGCGGATTAAAAGATCCCTCGTGATGCAATTATCCCATGTACATCATGCTCACTTGAAAAATTGAAAATAAGACCATCACCTCTTAAGGTTGAAAAAGAATCACCAATGTTTCTTGAAAGAATTCAATGTGATATATGTGGGCCAATTCATCCACCATGTGGACCATTTAGATATTTTATCGTCTTAATAGACGCATCTAGTAGATGGTCTCATGTTTGTATATTATCAAGTCGAAACATGGCATTTGCAAAATTTCTTGCTCAAATTATTAAATTGAGAGCACATTTCCCTGATTATACTATTAAAAGGGTGAGATTGGATAATACTGGTGAGTTTACATCTCAAGCATTTAATGATTTTTGCATGTCTATTGGGATTGTTGTTGAACATCATGCTGCTCATGTACATACACAAAATGGTTTAGCAGAAACACTAATTAAACGATTGCAGTTAATAGTTAGACCATTGATAATGAGAACAAAACTCCTAGTATCTGTATGGGGTCATGCAATTTTACATGCTGCATCATTAATTCGCATTAGACCAAGTGCAAGTCATACATATTCTCCCTTGCAACTTGCTTTTGGCCATCAGCCAAATATTTCTCACCTTAGAACATTTGGTTGTGCAGTTTATGTTCCTATCGCACCACAATGGCGCACTAAAATGGGTCCTCAAAGAAGGATGAGAATATATGTTGGATATGAAACACCTTCAATCATAAGATATATTGAACCCATGACGGATGATGTTTTTACAGCAAGTTTTGCTGATTGTCACTTTAATGAAACATTGTTCCCTAGATTAGGGGAGAAATAAAAAATAAAGAAAATGATGTTTCATGGTGTGAACCTCAATTAATGTGTAACGACCTTACTTTTTTCGTTATCTTTTACCGTTTATTATTTAACGTCCATTAATTGTTATTCGTGCCACGACATTTTTATGACCTATATTATTATTTTTGTAATAATATATTAATTATTATGTGTTATGTGAATATTTGTATTCATATTTTAAATTGTACGTTTCTACGCGTCGTGGATTTCTATCCGGCGAATCATTTCGGTTTTCAAACCAACGGTCAGACTTTTGGGATTTTTAAATCCAAATTATTTTAAATATGATATTTTGATGTCATATGAATATATATGGTGTTTATATATTTTATTTGTCGCATACGCGTTATCTCTCCGAATATTTAATCGCGTAGGGTGTTTTCGCGTTTCGGGCTTCGTTCGGGCATTCGGGCCACAAGCAAATACTCTTAGCATCAATTTGGCCCACAAGTGGAGCCCACCCTACCTATTTCAGCCAAAAATTTCAAAGGGGAGGGGGTTAGGTTGTCAAATTTTCAAACTTGTGATTAAATTGATCAAAATCACCAAAATGCTTCTCATTTTTAACCTAGCTTCATTTTTTTAATTTTCTCTCTTCCTCCTCCCTTTTTGAACATCCCATATCAGCACCATCATCATCATCTTCTTCAACAATTTTTGTATTGGAGATTTAGGGCTTTCATCATTTCCGTATTCACCGTATCGAGCTCTACACGTTCATATCAACCATTTCTCGATTAGGGTATAAACCCTAACCCTAGCTTTTTGATTTTTATTCAATTTTACTGATTTTGTATGTTATATTGATAGTATGATGATTGTATGTTATTGTATTGTTGATAGTATGCTTAGAAATGCTCGTTAATTCATGTTTTCGGTTTGATTGTTTTGGGACAGCAGCTTGTTTGATCTTTTCTGTAGACTTAACTGTTATAAAAGTGATATTAAAGTGTCTATATGAGTTCCTCTCATCAAGACATTAATTTTAGACTCCAGATTCATGTCATTTAGATTCCCGGAGCTTAAGTTATGATTAAAATGGTGTTTTGATGAAATTAAAATGTGAAAATGAATTGAATCAGGTATGGTCTGACTTTGTGACCACTTTTGGAGTCTTTAGAGTGTACTAGTGTGTTAGGATTGATGATGGGATGAACTTTCATGTTCGGGTCATCGAAATCCGAGCCACGGATCACCCGTTATGACTAAAACGTGTTTTTGAACGGATTAAAGCTCCAAGTTGTTTAATGGCTGATCATCATGACTTGGTTGCTGTTCTTGGGGTATTCTTTAGTGCACAAATGTGTCGGGTGGGTTGGTTAGGCAGAGATATATATAAGACTCGCCGAAAACCGACACCCGGGGCTCAAGTTATGACCCGATGAACTTTTAATTAAAACTTATGGTTATTAATTAAGACTTATGATATAAATAATGATTTTCATTATTATTAAATTACTTATGATATAAAAAGGTAATTATTATAATTTAAGACTTATGATATATATATATATATATATATATATATATATATATATATATATATATATATATATATATATATATATATATATATTATATCATTATTTAATTACTTATGGTTTAATTTAACTTTTAATTTAACTTATGATTAATAATACTTTTATTATTAATGGAAAATACTTATGATAAGTATTAAACTCATATTATGAGATTATTATTATGAGACTTATAATAAGTATTAATTAATTATTTAATTATTATAAGGCTTAGTTATTATTTAATTATAATTTAATTATTAAATACTTATGATTTAATAATTAAAATTAGAAACTTATGAGATGATTAATAATTCATTATTAATTAATCATACTTATGATATGACTTAAAATTTATTATTAATTAATAATACTTATATTATGATTAATATTTAATTAATTAATTAAATACTTATGTATATTAATTATATCATTTAAACTTATGTTAACTTTATTAATTCATTTTAATTCAATTAAACTTATGTTATGACATAATTATATATATTTGACTATAATTAACATTATAACTTATATTATTATTATAACTTATACTTTTAAAATTAATGTTGACTATGTTTGACCAAGGTTGACTTTTGAGTTGACTTTCGGTTAACTTTGACTTTCAGTTGACTTTTGTTGATTTTCTAATTAAGGAAACTTTCCTAACTTGAAAACTTTCTAAAAATAGAAACTTACTAAATATGAAAACTTTCTAAATTTGGAAACTTTCCAAAAATAGAAACTTTCCTAAAATATAAACTTTTCAAAAATAGAAACTTGCTAAAAATATAAACTTTCTAAAAATAGAAAGTGAGTGTCCGTATGCTGTTCCGATCAAACAGATGCATGTTGAGTATTGTCCTATGTCTACTTGCAACATGTACAATAGCTATCATACTAAGACTTGACCTAAGTTAGTTATTTATATCGATCTGCTTTATTTATAGGTCGGCGTTGTGATCATTCTTGATCACTTTACTTCATTTGTTGTTCGCTTTTTGTGTGGTTACTTCATTTTCGTTAAGGTGAGTTATAGTCCCATTTTTCTATTTTAAATCTTTTGGGATGAGAATACGTGTAATTTATTTTATATTTTGGACAAGTGGAAGTTGGTTTAAATTATTCATTGTGAGTCGAACAAAAATATTCCCTAATCTGGTAATTGTAATCACTGGTTTCTACTGGTGAACGCGAATCCTATGGATAGATCTATCGGGTTTGACAACCCCATTTCGAGCTAGTCGCGCTAGCAATTTATAATCGGAATATTTAGTACTTCGTATTTAGTTGAAGATACACTTGTTCGGTGTATATTATTTATTGTGTTTGGCAAGGGTAAATAAATGGTTAAGTGATTACCAGGTGGCTCACGGAAAATGAAATAATGTTATTATATGTTTTCTAGCATATAATTTTGTGATCCAAAAAGGAGTTTTTATGTTTCCAAACATAAATTTTTAGGGTTTAAATTAAATATTGTTTGCAGTATTAAACCTATAATTCACTCAACATTTTTGTTGACAGTTACTCGCATGTTTTATTCTCAGGTTCATGATTGATTGCTTCCGCTGTGCTTAGAGAGTCTGCATATTTATGATGACAGCTTTTGTTAAACATTAACTTGCATTCTATTTTGATACATTTAATAGTGGATGTTGTTGACTTTGGTCAACTTTTGGTTAAGTAACAATGTATGGTTTTTCTAAACTTACATATTTTGGTAGGTTTCCTTTACAGAAAATCATTTTTAAATAAAGAATGCAAGGTTATTTATCAAATTCATATAGAGTTATGACCAAGCTGTGGGACCAAGATAACGATGGTCGTCAAGTGTACTTTGACGGGTCGTTTCAGTTGGTATTAGAGCTCTGGTTGTAGGGAATTAGGCTGCATTGATGTCGTTACCCGAGTCAATAGGGTGCATTAGTGAGTCTAGTCTACAGCCCGGCCTATAATATATTATTATATGTGATTATTTGTATCGTATTGGTATGTATATTGTTAACATACATACATCTCTATTATGTTCTGAATCCGGGAGGAACTCCCATTCCGATTTAAACGTATTCTCCGACTTATGTGAACTTATCCTTATAAGAACACCTCGGGTAGTGAAACCGAGGGATGTCATTCTTGACTTCTGAAATTCTCAACATTTTCTATGTCATCTATTATGGTTATGTATATAACGTTTGAGTTATATTACGCGAGATGTCATTCTTGACTTCTAAATGCTCGGCATTTCAATGTCAGCTATTATGTTTAGGTATATAACATTCTTGTTATATTACGTGCCTTTGTGCCGTTGTGCCTATGTGCTTTGGTTTTTGAACCGGAAAACGTCATTCTTGACTTTTAGAGATTCTGAAAGGATCCGTCCTAATCCATCCGGACGAAGTCCATATCGATTACTAACGATTCACAATAGTTGGTTACATCGCGAGGTACTTGACCTCTATATGATATATTTTACAAACATTTCATTCGTTTTTAAAAGACAAACTTTCGTTTACATCGAAAGTTGACGGCATGCATACTCTTTCATAATATATCCAACTATAATCGACTTAATAATAATCTTGATGACTCGATGACTTGAATGCAACGTCTTTTGAAATATGCCATGAATGACTCCAAGTAATATCTCTAATATGAGCAAATGCACAACGGAAGATTTTTTTCATACCTGAGAATAAACATGTTTTCAAGTGTCAACCAAAAGGTTGGTGAGTTCATTAGTTTAACATAAATAATCATTTCCATCATTTTAATAGACCACAAGATTTTCATTTCTCATAAATATACGTCTCATGCATAGAGACAAAAATAATCATTCATATGGTGAACACCTGGTAACCGACCTTAACAAGATGCATATAGAATATCCCCATCATCCCGGGACACCCTTCGGATATGATATAAATTTCGAAGTACTAAAGCATCCGGTACTTTGGATGGGGTTTGTTAGGCCCAATAGATCTATCTTTAGGATTCGCGTCAATTAGGGTGTATGTTCCCTAATTCTTAGATTACCAGACTTAATAAAAAAGGGGCATATTCGATTTTGATAATCCAACCATATAATGTAGTTTCACGTACTTGTGTCTATTTTGTAAATCATTTATAAAAGTTGCGCATGTATTCTCAGCCCAAAAATATAAAGGGTAAAAAGGCAAATGAAACTCACCTAATGTATTTTGTAGTAAAAATACATATAACTATATTGAACAATGCAGGGTTGGCCTCGGATTCACGAACCTATATCATTTGTATATATATTAATACACATGTTTGAAATCGAACAATTATATATATGTGAATTTATTAGTTCTATCATATTTATATTAGTAATATGTATATGTTTCCTATATTCATTTTGTATATAAAATATAAATTTTGTTATGTTATATGAATTACATATATTCATATATATATATTTATATATCATTTGGTTGCTAATGAAAATATTAATTATAACAATATTAAAATAATATTAAATATGATGATCATTATAATACTTTAGTTTTCTAAGAAAGTAATAATGTTAATATTTCTATTAGTGATAATAATAATGATATTAATGATAATAGCTATAAAAATATTAATTTTTCTATTAATGATAGTTATGATAATGATGTTAGTAATTACATAATAATAATACATATTCGCATTTTATAATTTTACTAACAATTAACTTAACTATAATAATAATCATATTGATATAGATAATTATTTTAGTGATATTAATTGTAATATTATTAATAACATTTAATTTAATAACAATGATAGTAATGATAAATATAATGGTAATACTAATTTTTTTAAGGATAATAATAATACTTTCAACATGATAGCTATATTAATACTCATCTTAACAATAATAATAATGATATTCAGTTTTGTATTTATAATCATAACAATAATAATATTTACTATTTGCATTAGTAATAACAATAACAATAACTAATCATAATAATAATAATAATAATAATAATGATAATGATAATAATAATAATAATAATAATAATAATAATAATAATAATAATAATAATAATAATAATAATAATAATAATAATAATAATAATAATAATAATAATAATAATAATAATAATATTAATAAAACATGGGACTACCATTGATGAAGCCTTAAAGAAAAAAAAAGAAAACTGCCCACGCCTAGAATTGAACCCGAGACCTCTCGCTCCCATGATCACTGCCTAACCGTCCCTCCAATTTAGTTTTTCTGTTTGTAATTACCCCGTATAATATTTAACCCTTATATCTTCTGTTTATACATCTACATCTTCTTCTTCATAACTGATCGACCAGAACAGTTATCCATCAAAACAACAATTTACACAACGGTTTATAGGTTCTTCAAAATAATTAGATTCATCAATAATTAATGATTGTATTATTAGAAAACGAAATAAATAAATAAAAAATAAATAAAAACCTGCTGTATCACGCTGAGGTAAAAAAATCCAATCTTCAATCTTGATTTTAAAAATGTTATAGCCCCAAGTTTCTACATGAATTATGTTCTAAATACATCCTTTAATCTTTAGAAATTCTTAATTTATCCAAAAACAAATCACAGAACTCGAATTTGATGGATTTACGATTGTTGACTTTTTGAAAACAAATCTTTGACCTCAAAATTTGATCTTGTTTCGAAAAATTGGAAGTTTAGGCTTTGCAGATAGATTGATTAAAGGGTTCCTAGTACATCTGCATTTCTAGATTTTGAAATAAAACACGAATTCGAATTCTGACCAAAAAGTATGAAGAACAGAGTTAAAGATGTTGTTCCTGAGTTTTTTTCTGTTTTGATTTCGCAATTAACAACAGATATTAGTAGCTGTGATTTACTAGGATATTGTGAGGTTGATTGAATGATTGTAAAAAAAAAAAAAAAAAAATCACGGGTGAATGATAGTATGTCGAGCAGGTCACAGGTTAAACAGAAAAAAAAATTGAAAGGGATATATATATCTCTTTGTGTTAATTATTTGGTATCTGTATTCGTATATCAACTTATCTGCGTTTTTGTGTACGTATATCTATCTATCTGTACTCCTTAATCCATATATCTATTTATCTATAAAGAACATAATAATATTAATAATACAACCATTAATATTTATTATTAATATTAATATTAGTAAAAATGATGAAACTAATAATAAAATTAATACAAATCATTAATAGTTATATTAATAATACAGATTAATAAAAAATAGAAACACTAATTGTGATAATAGAAATACTAATTTTATAAGTGATAAAAACAATAGTTTGTATTATTTTCTAATAATAATAATAAAAATAATGATAATGATAATAATTTATAATAATAATTCTTAATAATAATATTTAATAACAATACAAATAATAATCATAATATCTAAAATTAGAATTTTATTATTAATTATAATGATATTAACAAAGATATCAATAATTTTATTATTAATTTTATTGATAACACTACCTATAATGATATTAATATAATAATAATATTAATAATAACAATTTTACATATCAAATTTCATTTATATTACTAATATCCATAATGCAGATATTACTATAAATATTAACATTAATGAAAGTAATGATCTAAATATAACTTTTATACTTTGACTTGTATTTACATATAATATATTAACTTTACATTTTATTACTTATGTATTACTTATTCTATATAATAACATGTTTGAATATTTAACATTTATATATTACAATATAATAATTATTAATAGCAATCATATACATATGTATATATATTTACAAACAATCGTTCGTGAATCGTCGAGCACAGTCAAAGGTCAAATGATTTTATGTAAATAGTCCAAAGTTTTTGAAACATCAACATTACAGACTTTGCTTATCGTATCGAAATCAAATAAGATTCAAGTTTAAATTTAGTCAAAAATTCCCGGGTCATCACAGATTCTTGGTACTTCGAAGACCTTTTTATGTCATCGTTACTCCTATTCATTACTTTTGATGTTTTTGTCTCTTGTGCTATTCTTAGCACATTGTTTAAGAAATCGTTTTAGGGAAATTGTGTGGAAATTCGAGGTTGATCGCGTGTCCTGACCTCATGTAGTGCTATTGGAATAGAACTATGAATTAGAAAAATATAATGGCGTCAGGCTAACGTGATTATATTACGTTAATTCATAAAGAAGTCCCAATATTGTGACATGAGGAATAGAAAGCGAGTCAAAGAAAATTTCTACACTACTCATTTAGAAATTCCGATGTATTACATGGGTAGTGAAAATATTTATTATCTTATTTGTCGATATACGAGAAGCTCGTTTTAACCAGATTATCTATCTCATGCTCTATCCTTCATAACTCGCTTGTTAGCAACAACTTCTTTCGGGAACAGTTTTGGCCCAAGGACTTATGTCCTGATAATAGTCAAAACAACATTTAACTCATTGGTTTCATGACCTCATAACATTTGTTGGTCAAATGTCGCACGACGATTCAAGTCCTTTACTCGATCTTCCACGATCTTACTTCAACTTGTAACCTCTAAAATACAGATACTCTATTTATCATCGGGAGTTTTACACATTTGTTTAAATGGGCGATTCTCACGAGATTTATGGGCGAATAGAAGTAATGAAATATTTTGTCATGTATACAGTTTATAAAATCATATATGTATGTATGGATTCAAATGAATAAATTTACCCTTAACTATTTTGGCTAGTATATACTAAATTATACCTTCAAAATTATTTTAAGACCACTCATTTATTGAGCTGTTTGACTAAGTCAATTTGTTTTATATAAAATGGTACACGTTGTACATGCTTCTAAATTTACTAAGAACTTCATTCCGTTTATGTTGTCACATCAAACGTTTAAAGCTTTTTCAAAACTCCGTTGATTGATTTTATCAAATTTTCGCATTACTCTACAGAGTGTTTGGATCACAGTTCTTCTCATCCTCCGTTTAAGGATGAAACTTACCATTAAGTTCATTGATAGAAACTCTTACACCACTTTGGATGCTGGTTTTATAAAATTTGTTGGAAAGTCTTTGCACTCATAAAGTTTTCCCTATTATGGTTGGACATGGCCTAAACGCGGACCGATAAATCAATTTTCTGGGGTACACTCGGTGGTCACCCTATTGTAGAAAAGGTGCTAGGTGGATTTCTACCCTAACTGTTGTTATAGTGGGTATCATGGATATACATAACACTAGACCGTTTGAGGAGTTTCTACTCTCAATATTCGTTGTCAACCGCAACACCCTCGTAGACATCAATCCTAGGATTCAATACTTTGAAGTACACGAAATTATTTTTGGCGATTCATCTCACCTGGAGTCGACCATTCTTTATAACCCATGATTCGCGTTCTTTTCATCCACACATAAATTTAAGAATATGGATGAATCCTAGATTTCCTCGCTCATTGTACAAGGAAGTTCACTCTCGTTGAAATATCACACCTTTTGTACGTCTTTCTTTCAGAAATGTAATGAAAATTTACTTTGAAGTCCATGATCCTCGTTATCTCCTTTGAGAGAATTGCCTTATATATCTATGCCACTGATGTGACTACTCCATATATTTCTTCCTTCATTGCTGCAACTATATTTTATTCGTCCCAGTTCGTCCCCTTGGGGAGCTCCTGTTTTGTTTGTTAAGATGAAATGTGGTTCGTTTCGATGGTGTATTGATTATCACAAGTTGAACAAGCTTACGGTTAAGAACCGTTACCCTCTTCCGAGAATTGATGATCTGTTCGACCAACTTCAAGGTTCGTCCGTTTATTCTAAGATTGATCTTCGTTCCGGTTATCACCAACTGTGGGCTAAAGAAAATGATATTCCGAAAACCGCATTCCGTACCCGTTATGGTCACTACGAATTTCTTGTCATGCCGTTCGGATTGACTAACGCACATGTTATGTTCATGGACCTCATGAACCGCGTGTGTAGACCTTATCTGGACAAATTCGTTATCGTTTTCATCGATGATATCCTTATTTATTCCAAGAGTGATCAAGAGCACAAAGAGCATTTTAAGTTGGTGCTTAATTTGTTGAGAAGGGAAGAGCTGTATGCTAAGTTCTCTAAGTGTGCTTTCTGGTTAAGAGAAGTTCAATTCCTTGGAGACGTTGTTAGTAAGAAGGGAATTCAAATTGATCCTGCTAAGATTGAGGCGATTGAGAAGTGGTAAATTCCGAAGACTCCTACTCAAATTCGTCAGTTTCTAGGATTAGCAGGCTATTATAGAAGGTTCATTCAAGATTTCTCTCGAATAGCTAAACCTCTGACTGCTTTAACGCACAAGGGGAAGAAGTATGAGTGGAAGGATGAACAAGAGGATGCTTTTCAAACTCTGAAGAAGAAGTTAACTTCTGCACCGATATTATCACTACCTGAGGGTAATGATGCTTTTGTTATCTATTGTGATGCTTCGTGTTAAGACTATTGCTTACGTGTCACGTCAGTTGAAGATTCATGAACAGAATTATACAACCCATGATTTAGAATTGGGAGCTGTTGTGTTCGCGCTTAAGATTTAAAGACATTACCTATATGGGGTCAAAAGTACAGTGTACACTGATCATAAAAGTCTTCAACATATCCTTGATCAAAAATAGCTAAATATGAGACAGCGAAGGTGGGTTGAGACGTTGAATGATTATAATTGCGAACTTTTATATCATCCAGGGAAGGCCAATATTGTGGCCAATGCGTTAAGTCGTAAAGAGAGAGTTGAACCTCGCAGGTTTAGAGCATTAAACATGACCATTCGAACAAACATCGCAAGGCAGAGTCTTGCGGCTCAACAAGAAGCCTTGAAGGAGGAGAATTTTGCGAACGAGAAGGTCAGAGGCATGGCTAAGAAAATTTGAGGTACGAGATGATGGTACACAGTTTTTTGTGAGACGACTTTGGGTTCCGAAATTTGGTGATTTACGACAACTTGTGTTAGATGAAGCTCATAAGTCTAGGTACTCTATTCATCTTGATTCAGGAAAGATGTATCATGATCTTAAGGAGCTGTACTGGTGGCCTAACTTGAAAGTTGATGTGGCTACTTATGTTGCTAAGTGTTTGACCTGTGCTAAGGTTAAAGCTGAACATCAAAAAACGTCCGGACTTTTGGTGCAACCTAAGATTCCCGAGTGGAAGTGGGAAGGTATTACAATGGATTTTATTAAGAAGTTACCGAGAGTTGTGGATGGTTATGATACCATTCGTGTTATTATTGACTGACTCACAAAGTCAGCTCATTTCTTGCCGATTAAAGAAACGGATTCGATGGAGAAGCTTACTCATTTGTATTTGAAAGAAATTGTTCCTGGACCATGGTGTTCCCGTATCTGTTATTTTAGACCGAGACAGTCGATTTACATCGAGGTTTTGGCAGTCCTTACAGGAAGCTTTGGGAACTAAGTTGGATATGAGCACTGCTTATCATCCACAGTCGAATGGTCAGAGTGAAAGGACCATCCAAACGTTGGAAGACATGTTGCGGGCATGCGTAATTGATTTTGGTAATGGTTTGGATAGGTACTTGCCACTGGCTGAGTTTTCTTATAATAACAGTTATCATGCAAGTATTAAAGCCACACCGTTTGAAGCTTTGTATGGTAGAAAGTGTAGGTCTCCTAAATGTTGGAATGAAGTTGGAGATGCTCAACTCACAAGCCTAGAAATTATTCATGAGAATACCGAGAAGATCGTACAGATTAAAGAGAGATTGAGAACCGCTAGAAGTCGGCTTAAGAGTTATGCCGATATTAGAAGAAAAGATATTGAATTTCAGGTAGGTGACCGTGTTATGTTGAAAGTATCACCTTGGAAGGGTGTGGTACGATTTGGTAAAAGAGAAAATTTGAATCCTCGATTCGTTGGACCATTTGAAATTATAGAAACAAGTGGACCCGTGGCTTATCGTTTGAAATTGCCACAAGAACTTAGTGTCGTTCATGGCGTTTTTCATGTATCGAATTTCAAGAAGTGATTGGCCAAGGCCGATGAAACCATTCCTCTTGATGAACTTCATGTTGTTAAACAACTCCATTTTATTGAGGAACCTGTCGAGATTATGGATCGAGAGGTTAAGACCCTCAAGCAAAGTAAGATTCCTATCGCCCGAGTTAGATGGAGCGCTAGACGTGGACCCGAGTTCACTTGGGACCGTGAAGGTCAGATGAAGCAGAAGTACCCGCATTTGTTCTCAGATGGCGAGTCAACCCCTGCACCTGCTTAAATTTCGGGACGAAATTTCCGTAACGGGAAGGTACTGTAACGACCCTACTTTTTCCGTTATCTTTTACCGTCTATTATTTAACATCCATTAATTGTTATTCGTGCCACGTCATTTCTATGACCTATATTATTATTTTTGTAATAATATATTAATTATTATGTGTTATGTGAATATTTGTATTCATATTTTAAATTGTACGTTTCTACGCGTCGTGGATTTCTATCCGGCGAATCATTTCGGTTTTCAAACCAACGGTCAGACTTTTGGGATTTTTAAATCCAAATTATTTTAAATATGATATTTTGATGTCATATGAATATATATGGTGTTTATATATTTTATTTGTCTCATACGCGTTATTTCTCCGAATATTTAATCGCGTAGCGGTATTTTCGCGTTTCGGGCTTCGTTCAGGCATTCGGGCCACAAGCAAATACTCTTAGCATCAATTTGGCCCACAAGTGGAGCCCACCCTACCTATTTCATTCGAAAATTTCAAAGGGGAGGGGGTTAGGTTGTCAAATTTTCAAACTTGGGATTAAATTGATCAAAATCACCAAAATGCTTCTCATTTTTAACCTAGCTTCATTTTTTTTTATTTTCTCTCTTCCTCCTCCCTTTTTGAAAGTCCCATATCAGCACCATCATCATCATCTTCTTCAACAATTTTTGTATTGGAGATTTAGGGCTTTCATCATTTCCGTATTCACCGTATCGAGCTCTACACGTTCATATCAACCATTTCTCGATTAGGGTATAAACCCTAACCCTAGATTTTTGATTTTTATTCAATTTTACTGATTTTGTATGTTATATTGATAGTATGATGATTGTATGTTATTGTATTGTTGATAGTATGCTTAGAAATGCTCGTTAATTCATGTTTTATGTTTGATTGTTTTGGGACAGCAGTTTGTTTGATCTTTTCTGTAGACTTAACTATTATAAAAGTGAAATTAAAGTGTCTAGATGAGTTCCTCTCATCAAGACATTAATTTTAGACTCCGGATTCATGTCATTTAGATTCCCGGAGCTTAAGTTATGATTAAAATGGTGTTTTGATGAAATTAAAATGTGAAAACGAATTGAATCAGGTATGGTCCGACTTTGTGACCACTTTTGGAGTCTTTAGGGTGTACTAGTGTGTTAGGATTGATGATGGGATGAACTTTCATGTTCGGGTCATCGAAATCCGAGCCACGGATCACCTGTTATGACTAAAACGTGTTTTTGAACGGATTAAAGCTCCAAGTTGTTTAATGGCTGATCATCACGACTTGGTTGCTGTTCTTGGAGTGTTCTTTAGTGCACAAATGTTTCGGGTAGGTTGGTTAAGTGGAGATATATATAAGACTCGCCGAAAACCGACACCCGGGGCTCAAGTTATGACCCGATGAACTTTTAATTAAAACTTATGGTTATTAATTAAGACTTATGATATAAATAATGATTTTCATTATTATTAAATTACTTATGATATAAAAAGGTAATTATTAGAATTTAAGACTTATGATATATACATATTATATCATTATTTAATTACTTATGATTTAATTAAACTTTTAATTTAACTTATGATTAATAATACTTTTATTATTAATGGAAAATACTTATGATAAGTATTAAACTCATATTATGAGATTATTATTATGAGACTTATAATAAGGATTAATTAATTATTTAATTATTATAAGGCTTAGTTATTATTTAATTATAATTTAATTATTAAATACTTACGATTTAATAATTAAAATTAGAAACTTATGAAATGATTAATAATTCATTATTAATTAATAATACTTATGATATGACTTAAAATTTATTATTAATTAATAATACTTATATTATGATTAATATTTAATTAATTAATTAGATACTTATGTATATTAATTATATCATTTAAACTTATGTTAACTTTATTAATTCATTTTAATTTAATTAAACTTATGTTATGACATAATTATACATATTTGACTATAATTAACATTATAACTTATATTATTATTATAACTTATACATTTAAAATTAATGTTGACTATGTTTGACCAAGGTTGACTTTTGAGTTGACTTTCAGTTAACTTTGACTTTCAGTTGACTTTTGTTGACTTTCTAATTAAGGAAACTTTCCTAACTTAAAAACTTTCTAAAAATAGAAACTTTCTATATATGGAAACTTTCTAAATTTGGAAACTTTCCAAAAATAGAAACTTTCCTAAAATAGAAACTTTCCAAAAATAAAAACTTGCGAAAAATAGAAACTTTCTAAAAATAGAAAGTGTGTGTCCGTATGCTGTTCCGATCAAACTGATGCATGTTGAGTATTGTCCTATGTCTACTTACGACATGTACAATAGCTATCATACTAAGACTTGACCTAAGTTAGTTATTTATATCGACCTGCTTTATTTATAGGTCGGCGTTGTGATCATTATTGATCACTTTACTTCATTTGCTGTTCGCTTTTTGTGTGGTTACTTCATTTTCGTTAAGGTGAGTTATAGTCCCATTTTTCTATTTTAAATCTTTTGGGATGAGAATACATGTAATTTATTTTATATTTTGGACAAGTGAAAGTTGGTTTAAATTATTCATTGTGAGTCGAACAAAAATATTCCCTAATCTGGTAATTGTAATCACTGGTTTCTACTGGTGAACGCGAATCCTATGGATAGATATATCGGGTTTGACAACCCCATTTCAAGCTAGTCGCGCTAGCAATTTATAATCGGAATGTTTAGTACTTCGTATTTAGTTGAAGATACACTTGTTCGGTGTATATTATTTATTGTGTTTGGCAAGGGTAAATAAATGGTTAAGTGGTTACCAGGTGGCTCACGGAAAATGGAATAATGTTATTATATATTTTCTAGCATATAATTTTGTGGTCCAAAAAGGAGTTTTTATGTTTCCAAACATAAATTTTTAGGATTTAAATTAAATATTGTTTGTAATATTAAACCTATAATTCACTCAACATTTTTATTGACAGTTACTCGCATGTTTTATTCTCAGGTTCATGATTGATTGCTTCGGCTGTGCTTAGAGAGTCTGCATATTTATGATGGCAGCTTTTGTTAAACATTAACTTGCATTCTATTTTGATACATTTAATAGTGGATGTTGTTGACTTTGGTCAACTTTTGTTTAAGTAACAATGTATGGTTTTTCTAAACTTACATATTTTGATAGGTTTCCTTTATAGAAAATTATTTTTAAATAAAGAATGCAAGGTTATTTATCAAATTCATATAGAGTTATGATCAAGCTGTGGGACCAAGATAACGATGGTCGTCAAGTGTACTTTGACGGGTCGTTTCATAATGTATCTTGATCCTCGCACAAAAGAATGCGAGACCGAAGTTTAAAAAATAATGCATATGCAAGAACTTGCGAATAAATTGCCTGATGCATTTACAGATACAAAAAGAGTGACTAAATCATATATACCAGCAGCAAATGCTCCAGCTCGAATTGAAATTCCAAAAGCTGGCAATAATGTCGCTCTTGAGTCTTTGCCACGCCAGAAACGTGGAAGACCAATTGGTTCCAAAGATAAAAATCCTCGAAAAAGAAAATCAGCTGATAATGAGGTAAAAGAAAGTGTTCAAGAAGAACCACAAATCAATACTCCTTCTGCAGAGGAGATTGATGATGTCAATACGGAATTTTCAATCAATTATGCACATTCAAAAATATTATGGAACTGAAATGAAATGAAAAATCTTGATGAGATATTTTCATATAATGTTGCATATGACCTAATGAATGATGATGATGATCCAGAACAAAAATCTGTCATGGAATGTCAAAGTAGACATGATTGGGATCATTGGAAAGGAGCAATACGAGCTGAATTTAAATCGCTCAATAAAAGAAAAGTTTTCGGATCTATCATTCTCACACATAAATATGTGAACCTGTGGGATATAGATGGGTTTTTGTACGAAAAATAAATGAGAAAAATGAAGTTACAAGGTATAAAGCTAGACTTGTAGCTCAAGGTTTTTCCCAAAGACCAGGAATTGATTATGAGGAAACTTATTCTCCTGTTATGGATGCAATTACTTTTAGATACTTAATCAGCCTGGCAGTTTCTAAAAATTTAGAAATGCATCTCATGGATGTTGTGACTGCTTATCTATATGGATCACTTGATAGATATATATATATATATATATATATATATATATATATATATATATATATATATATATATATATATATATATATATATGAAGATACTTGAAGGATTTAAGGTATCAGAAGCAACCAATGCAAAACCCAAAGAAATGTACTCAATCAAGTTACAAAGGTCTTTATATGGGTTGAAACAATCGGGTCGCATGTGGTATAAACGATTAAGTGATTACTTGATAAGCAAAGGGTATACCAATAATCTTATTTGCCCATGTGTATTTATTAAGAAAACAACATCCAGATATGTGATCATAGCCATTTATGTAGATGATCTTAACATCATAGGTACAAATAAAGAGATCCATGAAGTCATTCAACTTCTAAAGAAAGAATTTGAAATGAAAGATCTCGAAAAAACCAAGTATTGCCTTGGTTTGCAGATTGAGCATATACCTAATGGTTTACTTGTACATCAAACAACTTATACGGAAAAGATTTTAAAATGTTTCAATATGGACAATGCAAAACCATTAAGTACTCCTATGGTTGTTAGATCACTTAATGTTGACACCGATCCATTTCGTCCCTGTGAAGATCATGAAGATATTCTGGGACCAGAAGTACCATATCCTAGTGTAATTGGAGCTCTTATGTATCTTACAAATTGTACAAGACCTAACATTTCTTTTGCAATTAATTTGTTGGCAAGATTCAGCTCAGCTCCTACCAAAAGACATTGAAATGGGATCAAACACATTTTTTGATACCTTCGAGGAACTAATGTTTTAGGATTATTTTATTCTAACGAATCAAAATAAGATTTGGTTGGTTATGCAGATGCAGGTTACTTATCTGATCCACATAAAGCTAAATCTCAAAATGGATATGTATTCCTAAATGGAGGTACTGCAATATCATGACATTCTAAAAAACAAACACTTGTTGCAACATCATCAAATCATGCCGAAGTGATTGCATTAAATGAAGCTACTCGGGAATGTTTTTGGTTGAGATCAATGACACAACTCATTACTAATTCTTGTGGACTAGAACGCGATAAAAGTCCAACAACTATCTATGAAGATAATGTAGCTTGCATATGTAACATCCCGCATTTTTCCGTTAAATTATTTTAACGCCCGTTTTTTTTATTTTAATAATATCTTTCATATCTAGATTCGTATCCTCCATTAGCTAACGTTCTTAATATTTTCGTTATTGAATTATAACTTCTCCCGTTTACTCTCGCGTATTTAAAATATTCGTACGGCTAATTCGCGCACCCGACTACAAACTTGAGGGACTAATTGTGACTAGTGGCCAAAGTGGTGACTAGGTCAACTAGTCAACCACTTCACCACCACCACTCATTCATTCAATCTCCTCCTTCTCTTTTTCTTACTTCTCTTTTTGCTCTCAACTCACCAAATCACTCATTCAATGCATCTAATTCGGGAACTTAAATGCATTTGGGTAACTTTGTAAAAACACTAGATTTCTTGTTCTTGATGTTTTTGACTTATAAAAGTATTAATTAGTTTCTATGGCTCAAGTCTAACATGAATATGTGTTTGGTTTGTTCGATTTTGTTGTTTTGAGTAAACTAGCATGAACTAGCAATGGGTGTGCTTAATCTTGTGTTTTGGATGATTAAATGTTGTTTAAATGTTAAAGTTCATGTATTAAATGTGTTACTAGCATCATTAGCTTCATTTTGATGTGTAGGTTGATTTAGAAAAGCTTCATAAACATAATTGTTAAATTTGTGATTTGAATTAGGGTTTGAAAGAAGTAAAATGGACTTTTAATGCATTGAATGCTTTGCAATGTTTTTTGTAAGTGTTTGATAGTATTGTATATGTGATTACCTACGAAACAGCGTATTATATGTATGTATTAAGTTCCCGAAGCATCTTATGCAATTTATGAACTTGAAACTTTGAAAATGGACCTCTAATGATCACTTGACGAGAAATCGGTTATAGTAAAAGATGAATTTGATTGATGAAAGGTGTTTAGTTGTGTTCCTCGTTAAATTACCTTTTCAACGATATAAGATACATGATAGTGCTCCAAATGAACATATATTTAGTAGCAATATCCTCCCAATATGTAAATTATTTAGTTGTAATTGTCCTATTGTAAGTTGTAATCGTTTATATTAAATAAGTGCGAAGATAAAAGGCGAAAACGACGATTTGAAGAAGCAAATGACCAAAAAGCTCAAATGTACAAGATACAATCTAAGTGGTTCAAATTATTGATAAGAAACGTCTAAAAATGACAAAAGTACAAGTTGCGGAACGCAAAGTACAAGATATTAAATTATACGAAAGGACGTTCGAAAATCTGGAACCGGGACCTGAGCCAACTATCAACGCCTGATGCAACGAACCAAAAATTATGAGTCTACTATATAACAACCCTCACATTTTCATACTTGAATTGACTAATTTTCCTATAGGGTTGTTATCCATACGTAATATATAATTAAATTCGACGTTGATCAAATATTTATTTTTAGTCGACACGTTCTGTTAACTAAAGTTTACACTAATTATATAAAATAACTTTAGTTAATATTAATGCGTATTATATTTAAAACTATATGTAACATAATTATTAATTAAATGATAAGTTATTTTAATCATTATATATATTTTAGCTTATAAAAAAAATAAAAATAAAAAGAAATAAGATTTTTTTTTATAAATTAAATAATGAGCCCATGAATTTTGACTAAATATTTTCAAAAACAAAAACTTATTAAAAACATTTTTAACATGTTTTTATTATTTTGTCAAAATTGGCACCTTTATTTTATTATTTTTTTTTCTCTTCACCAACCATTTTTTACCTATAAATACATGGCTCCTCATTCATTTTTTCTTGCCAAACACAAAAACTTAAGTTATTATCTCAAAACCTTGAAGAAAATTTGAGGTACTTTCTATTTTTATTAATTTTTTTTCAATATTGTCATTTATATTTATATTTATTGTATATTCTTTGTAAAATTCGAAATTAATTATGTTTATATGTTATAATTAGTATTATAAGTGTTATTATGCATAAAAATAATTTTGATAATTTATGGAATATTATTTATAATTAAATACGAATTATGTAGTGTTTAAACGTAAAAAAAATGTAAAATTCGTAATAAATACTTTTAATCAAAAATAAAATATATATAATTTTTTTCTGAGTTTTTAAAACTTATATAGATCTAAAAAAATTATAAAAATAATTACTTGGGTCGAATTGGTATTTATTATATAATTAAACTCTATTATTATGTAATTCGAAGGTAAATTAAGAATAACTATAAAATAATAAAAAATATTTTTTATATATTTTTCTACAGGTTATTAGACTGATAGAAACTTATAAAAATTATAAAAATAATTATTTAGGTTTATTTAGTAATTATGTAGAATTAAAATTGTTTTGTGAATACATTAAGGGTAAAAACAAAAATAAATACAAAAATATAATAAAAACATTTTCTTAAATTTTTCTACTAATCTATATGATTAACTAAGACTATAAAAATTATGTATGTAATTTTTAGATATTTAATTTATTATTTAGATATTTTTGAATAATGTTCGATTAATAAAACACTATTATTTTTGAAGTAATTTAGGTATTTATTTAAAGGTAATTATATTTAATATATATAAGACATACTAAGGTATAATAACTAAATATTAAATAAAACTTAGGTTATATTATCACATATATAATTATTAAGTACATTAATAATTCGTTGTGTGTATACACCTAAAGTGAAGGTTAATCACAGATAATGTATAATTCATGTGAACTTCATCGCTACTCATGGTCGTAAGTGAATGATGTCTAGGTTGCCATTTATGGGTAAGCTTGTGGATCTCGAATGCCATGACTTAGATTCTGGTCAAGAGTCCTGGGCCCCCGGTTACATCTGGTCATTCCTGACTTATTTTATAGCAACGAAGTTTGAGTAAAGTTGTACAACGTCTTGCTAAAGATTAACCCGAACTTTCTAAAATTGGAAAATTACTATAAGAGAAAACTTTCCATAAATATTAACCTTCCGAGAATGGAAATTCTTTAGTGAACCATTACTATCAATATAGTACTATATACTATTGTCTGTTAGGCAATGTCTGATCATACGTTCTATCTCTAGGTTGAGATCTCGGTCACGTCCTTCCGTTCAATTCTTTCGTGGAATACTCTTTTGTGCTACTAAGGTGATTTTCATAGCCCCACTTTTACTGTTTACTTAACTATTTATAACTTTTGGGGTGAGACACATGCTTGCTTTATAACTGTTTTACGCTTAGACACAAGTACTAAATTGTTAACTATGCTGTCATGCTTTGATTCATGCTAAATCCCTACCGTAATATCGTCAATTGCTACATTTAAATGCAAACTTAATTATTGTGAGTAGGCCTATTGAGAGTAACGTCTCTAACCATTCGACCGTTGGTCTTTGGTTACATAATAATGATTCCACGACACTGACAGTACAAGGTGTCATAGGGTAAACTTGTTTAGTAGCGATATTACAAAATGCAGCAACACTTTTAGATTGATATTTCTATATCAATCAACTTTAAACTAAATCTTGTGGTCTAAAACTTTGGATATTATTTATAAACCTATGAATTTCACTCAACCTTTTTGGTTGACACTTTAAGCGTGTTTTGTCTCAGGTGATGATTGAGCTAGCTGCTACTTGCTACTAGATGATTGATGTATGCTTTGCTGCTTGCATGGAGTCCATCATTCATATTTATCATTTTGTTTAAGACATTTTCCATTTACTGTACTCTTATGATGTAAAACTTTGAATAATGCTTCCGCTGTTTATTTAATAAATAAAACGTCTCATTTAGAGTCGTTCTCGCTTATACAACTGTGTTATGATATGATTGGTCACAATTACCCCTGGTCCATTTTGGGGGTGTGACAGATTGGTATCAGAGCATGTTTGTAATAGAGAACCAGGATTGCATTTTATGTGTGCCTTATGTGCTAGTTAGGGTACCTTAGCAATCTTTAGGACTATAACCTTTCCTGCCTTAGTTTTAAGTGCTTTTCCTTTATATCTTACCTCGTGCTTTTATGTCATCCTTAGAATCATTCTAGTTCTCTTTCCTTCTTTCTTTTAGGATGTCTAACCATAATCCGATCATCATCTCTGACTCCGAAATTGAAGGATCAGTCAAACGTAATCCGGTCATCATCTCTGATTCTGAAACTGAAGGATCAGGCAACTCACCAACTTACGCACCTGCTACTCCACTTGCATCACCAGTTTATGTTCCGACTACACCGCCTGCACCACCAGTCTATATGCCCGCTACTCCACCATATTCACCACCTGCTGGAGAATCTCAAATTGATGCTGACTATGATGGGGATAATGATGAAGAAGAAATCATGGAGGAAATCATTAAAGAAGAAGAATCAGAACCCGAGAAAGAGTCTGAGCCCACTGTTGTCTTAGCTCCCTCTCAGAAGAGGAAGGAACCTGAGACACCTATTGTTGAAACCCCTAGTCCCTCCAAGAGACTTAAACACAACTAACTTAGTTATTAAAAAAAAAAAAAGTCAAGTGTTTTTCATATAAAAGGCTTTGCCTACTCATCGTTTTCTGTGTAATAAGGATAATCTATCCATTCGTTATTAATAAAAGTCAAGTGTTTGTTTTTAAAATTTTTGTCTTATCTCACCATATCTATATGTGTGTGTTGTGTGATTATTATGAATCATAATTGCAAACTTATATTTATAGCACCATAACTCTTCAATTAATACTTTATTTATGTATTGAAGAAAATGACTAGTGGTGCGCAAACAAATGACAACAACACTATTCCCAACATCACTCTCTCTGCCGAGCAATTTCAGATACTTTTAGCTGCCGCCCAGGGCAACCACAGCAATGGCAACAACGGTCAACAGAATCTCCCCAAAACTTGTTCATACAAGGATTTCTCAAATTGCAAACCTCCAAGCTATAAAGGAACTGAGGGACCGGTTGAACTAACCCGGTGGTTCGAAAAACTTGAGTCTATTTTCAGGATGTGCAATTGTGCCGATGTTGATCGCGTTAAGTTTGCTACAGGATCTTTATCTGGCGGTGCATTGACTTGGTGGACCGCATACTCTCAAACTGTGGGACTTGATGCTGCAAATGCCATCCCATGGACTGTCCTAAAAAGAATGATGACGGACAAGTATTGTCCAAGAAATCAGGTCCAGAAAATGGAAAGTGAGTTCTGGGAACTCAAGGTAAAGGGTACTGACATTGAGGCTTATACCAACCGTTTCTTAGAGTTGGTTACATTATGCCCTGACATGGTACCTACGGAACACAAGAAGATTGAACGTTATGTAGAAGGTCTGCCTGATGAGATTCAGGGTAATGTGATAGCTGCTGGTAAAGAGACCGTCGATGGTGTGATATTGATGGCTCAAAATTTGGTAATGGCGAAAAGAAGGAAGCTCGCCACTAATAAGCAAACCGAAGTAAAAGCTGTTGATAATAAAAGGAAGTTTGAGCCTGCTCAGAGTTCGGGTCAGCGTTCAAACAAAAGGGTTAGTGATGATACAAAAAGTGGTTATATTGGAACAAAGCCGTTATGTAATCGCTGTGATAAACATCATCATGGGAGGTGCACTGTTGAGTGCAGTAGGTGTAAGAAGATTGGAAATTTAGCCAAGAACTGTAAGGTTGTGCTGCCTGCAACCAACACTCCAGCTGCAAAGACTGATCCAACCGTGCCTACTTGTTACGGTTGTGGGGAAGTTGGGCATTTCAGAAACCAGTGCCCTAAGAACAAGACTGCAACAGCGGGTAATGCTAAGGGTAGAGCATTTGTCATGACTACCGAAGAGGCCCGTGAAGAAGATGAAGTTATAACGGGTACGTTCCTTGTTAACAATTGCTATGCTACTGTTTTATTCGATTCCGGTGCTGATAGAAGTTATGTGTCTACCGAATTTTGTGCCTTATTCACTGAAAAACCACAAGCCTTAGAAATCAAGCGCCTTGTAGAAGTAGCAAACGGTAAGGTTATGAAAGTAGATAATATTTATAAAAATTGTGATCTGATTCTAGCTGACAAAAACTTTAAGATCAACTTACTGCCAGTCGAATTAGGAAGCTTTGATGTAGTTGTAGGGATGGATTGGCTAACCCCGTTGAGAGCTGCAATCATGTGTTATGATAAAACCATTAATATTCCTCTTGAGAATGGTGAAACCCTAATCATACAAGGAGAAAAGAGTGGTTCTAAACTTAATATCATCTCTTGTATAAAAACCCGTAAATACCTGATGAAGGGGTATCAAGCCATCTTAGCTAATGTTAAGAAAGTTGAACCGGAAGAGAAACGAATTGAAGATGTTCCGGTGGTTAGAGAATTTCCTGAAGTTTTTCCTGAAGAACTCCCTGGTCTCCCACCTCAAAGACAAGTCAAGTTTCAAATCGATCTAACTCCCGGTGCTGCACCTATTGCAAAGGCACCATATCGACTAGCTCCATCCGAAATGAAAGAATTATCCATCCAACTACAAGAACTCTTAGAAAAAGGATTCATTCGTCCTAGCTCATCTCCATGGGGAGCACCTGTTCTTTTTGTTAAGAAGAAAGATGGCACGTTGAGAATGTGTATTGATTACCGAGAACTCAACAAGTTAACTATCAAGAACCGTTATCCACTCCCGCGTATTGATGACCTATTTGACCAACTGCAAGGGTCAAGTATCTATTCGAAGATTGATCTTAGGTCAGGGTATCATCAGTTGAGAGTCAAGGAAACTGATGTTCCCAAGACTGCCTTTCGAACTCGTTACGGACATTACGAATTTCTTGTTATGCCTTTTGGTTTAACAAACGCACCAGCTGTATTCATGGATCTTATGAACCGTGTATGCAAACCTTATCTTGACAAATTCGTGATTGTTTTCATCGACGATATCTTAATCTATTCCAAGAACAAGCAAGAGCATGAACGACATTTACGTTTGATCTTAGAATTGCTAAAGAATGAACAATTGTATGCCAAGTTCTCCAAATGTGAATTTTGGTTACGAACAGTTCAATTTCTCGGACATGTGGTTAATAGTGAAGGAATACATGTCGATCCAGCAAAAATCACTGCTATTCAGAACTGGGAAGCGCCTAAGAATGCGAAGCATATTCGCCAATTTTTGGGACTTGCTGGTTATTACTGAAGATTTATTGAAGGATTTTCTATTCTGGCGAAACCTCTTACTAAGTTAACTCATAAGGGGAAGAAGTTTGAATGGTCTAAAGAACAAGAATCTGCGTTTAAGATTTTAAAGGAGAAATTGACCACAGCCCCGATTCTATCTTTACCTGAAGGAGACGAGGATTTCATAGTTTATTGTGATGCCTCAAATCAAGGTTTCGGTTGTGTGTTGATGCAACGTCAAAAAGTTATTTCATACGCATCTAGACAACTTAAGAAACATGAGAAGAATTATACCACACATGACCTGGAGTTAGGAGCTGTGGTATTCGCTTTGAAGATATGGAGACATTACCTTTACGGAATTAAATTCACGGTGTTTACCGATCATAAAAGTCTTCAACATATCTTCGATCAGAATCAACTAAACATGAGGCAACGACGATGGGTTGAACTACTAAACGACTATGATTGTGAGATTAAATACCATTCCGGTAAGGGAAATGTTGTTGCCGATGCTCTCAGTCGAAAGGAGCGTAATAAACCTATTCGAGTCCGAGCTTTGAACATGGTTATTCAGACTAATCTTACAACTCGAATCCGTGAAGCACAACTTGAAGCATTGAAGGAAGAAAATGTTCAACTCGAGGGACTAAAAGGTCTTGAAAAGCAACTTGAACTCAAGGGAAATGGAACACGGTATTTTAATAACCGAATCTGGGTCCCAACCTTTAGAAATCTTCGAGAACTAGTCTTGGATGAAGCACATAAGACTAGGTATTCTATTCACCCAGGCTCTAGTAAAATGTATCATGATGTGAAAGAGTTTTATTGGTGGCCTAATCTGAAATCTGATATTGCTGAGTATGTGAGCAAGTGTCTTACTTGTTTGAAAGTTAAGGCCGAGCATCAAAAGCCGTCAGGTTTACTTCAACAGCCAGATATTCCGCAGTGGAAGTGGGAATGTATCACTATGGACTTTATTACTAAATTACCCAAGACTTCTAGTGGCAATGATACTATTTGGGTCATAGTGGATCGCCTTACTAAATCTGCACACTTTTTACCGATCAAGGAAACTGATAAGATGGAGAAATTGTCACAACTTTACATCAAAGAGATTGTCTCACGACATGGAGTCCCTATTTCTATCATTTCTGATCGTGATAGTCGATTCACTTCTAGATTCTGGAAAACTTTACAATCTGCTCTTGGAACTAAACTCGACATGAGTACCGCTTATCATCCGCAAACTGATGGCCAAACTGAACGAACCATTCAAACATTTGAAGATATGCTTCGTGCTTGTGTTATCGACTTCAGCAAAGGTTGGGACAGACATCTGCCCTTGGCTGAATTTTCTTACAACAACAGTTACCACTCAAGTATTAAGGTTGCACCTTTTGAAGCCTTATACGGACGAAAATGTAGATCACCCCTATGTTGGGATGAACTAGAGGACAGACAATTGACTGGTCCTGAAATCATACATGAAACTACCGAAAAGATCGTACAGATTAAGAAACGATTGGAAACTTCTCGCAGCCGACAGAAGAGCTATGCTGATAAACGTCGAAAGGATTTGGAATTCCAAGTTGGTGATAAAGTCATGTTGAAAGTATCCCCTTGGAAAGGCGTTATTCGTTTTGGTAAACGAAGCAAACTAAGTCCGCGTTTTGTTGGACCTTTCAAGATTACTGAGAGAATTGGTCCCGTGGCGTATCGATTAGAACTACCTGCTGAGCTTAGTAGAGTACACGACGTATTTCACATCTCGAACCTGAAAAAGTGTCTTGCTGATGACCCACTTGTTATTCCTTTGGATGATCTCCGCATTGATGATAAAATGCACTTCATCGAAGAACCTATTGAAGTTATGGATTGTGAGATTAAACGCTTGAGACAAAGCAACATTCCCATTGTTAAGATCCGTTGGAATTCACGACGTGGCCCCGAGTATACCTGGGAACGCGAAGACCAAATGAAACGGAAATATCCCCACCTCTTCTCAACCGCCGATGTATCCAAGAAGTCTACTTGAAACTTCGGAACGAAGTTTTCTTTAACGGGGAGGTACTATAACAACCCTCACATTTTCATACTTGAATTGACTAATTTGCCTATAGGGTTCTTATCCATACGTAATATATAATTAAATTCGACGTTGATCAAATATTTATTTTTAGTCGACACGTTCTGTTAACTAAAGTTTACACTAATTATATAAAATAACTTTAGTTAATATTAATGCGTATTATATTTAAAACTATATGTAACATAATTATTAATTAAATGATAAGTTATTTTAATCATTATATATATTTTTAGCTTATAAAAAAAATAAAAATAAAAAGAAATAAGATTTTTTTTTATAAATTAAATAATGAGCCCATGAATTTTGACTAAATATTTTCAAAAACAAAAACTTATTAAAAACATTTTTAACATGTTTTTATTATTTTGTCAAAATTGGCACCTTTATTTTATTATTTTTTTTTCTTTTCACCAACCATTTTTTACCTATAAATACATGGCTCCTCATTCATTTTTTCTTGCCAAACACAAAAACTTAAGTTATTATCTCAAAACCTTGAAGAAAATTTGAGGTACTTTCTATTTTTATTAATTTTTTTTCAATATTGTCATTTATATTTATATTTATTGTATATTCTTTGTAAAATTCGAAATTAATTATGTTTATATGTTATAATTAGTATTATAAGTGTTATGATGCATAAAAATAATTTTGATAATTTATGGAATATTATTTATAATTAAATACGAATTATGTAGTGTTTAAACGTAAAAATAATGTAAAATTCGTAATAAATACTTTTAACCAAAAATAAAATATATATAATTTTTTTCTGAGTTTTTAAAAATTATATAGATCTAAAAAAATTATAAAAATAATTACTTGGGTCGAATTGGTATTTATTATATAATTAAACTCTATTATTATGTAATTCGAAGGTAAATTAAGAATAAATATAAAATAATAAAAAATATTTTTTATATATTTTTCTACAGGTTATTAGACTGATAGAAACTTATAAAAATTATAAAAATAATTATTTAGGTTTATTTAGTAATTATGTAGAATTAAAATTGTTTTGTGAATACATTAAGGGTAAAAACAAAAATAAATACAAAAATATAATAAAAACATTTTCTTAAATTTTTCTACTAATCTATATGATTAACTAAGACTATAAAAATTATGTATGTAATTTTTAGATATTTAATTTATTATTTAGATATTTTTGAATAATGTTCGATTAATAAAACACTATTATTTTTGAAGTAATTTAGGTATTTATTTAAAGGTAATTATATTTAATATATATAAGACATACTAAGGTATAATAACTAAATATTAAATAAAACTTAGGTTATATTATCACATATATAATTATTAAGTACATTAATAATTCGTTGTGTGTATACACCTAAAGTGAAGGTTAATCACAGATAATGTATAATTCATGTGAACTTCATCGCTACTCATGGTCGTAAGTGAATGATGTCTAGGTTGCCATTTATGGGTAAGCTTGTGGATCTCGAATGCCATGACTTAGATTCTGGTCAAGAGTCCTGGGCCCCCGGTTACATCTGGTCATTCCTGACTTATTTTATAGCAACGAAGTTTGAGTAAAGTTGTACAACGTCTTGCTAAAGATTAACCCGAACTTTCTAAAATTGGAAAATTACTATAAGAGAAAACTTTCCATAAATAGTAACCTTCCGAGAATGGAAATTCTTTAGTGAACCATTACTATCAATATAGTACTATATACTATTGTCTGTTAGGCAATGTCTGATCATACGTTCTATCTCTAGGTTGAGATCTCTGTCACGTCCTTCCGTTCAATTCTTTCGTGGAATACTCTTTTGTGCTACTAAGGTGATTTTCATAGCCCCACTGTTACTGTTTACTTAACTATTTATAACTTTTGGGGTGAGACACATGCTTGCTTTATAACTGTTTTACGCTTAGACACAAGTACTAAATTGTTAACTATGCTGTCATGCTTTGATTCATGCTAAATCCCTACCGTAATATCGTCAATTGCTACATTTAAATGCAAACTTAATTATTGTGAGTAGGCCTATTGAGAGTAACGTCTCTAACCATTCGACCGTTGGTCTTTGGTTACATAATAATGATTCCACGACACTGACAGTACAAGGTGTCATAGGGTAAACTTGTTTAGTAGCGATATTACAAAATGCAGCAACACTTTTAGATTGATATTTCTATATCAATCAACTTTAAACTAAATCTTGTGGTCTAAAACTTTGGATATTATTTATAAACCTATGAATTTCACTCAACCTTTTTGGTTGACACTTTAAGCGTGTTTTGTCTCAGGTGATGATTGAGCTAGCTGCTACTTGCTACTAGATGATTGATGTATGCTTTGCTGCTTGCATGGAGTCCATCATTCATATTTATCATTTTGTTTAAGACATTTTCCATTTACTGTACTCTTATGATGTAAAACTTTGAATAATGCTTCCGCTGTTTATTTAAAATAAATAAAACGTCTCATTTAGAGTCGTTCTCGCTTATACAACTGTGTTATGATATGATTGGTCACAATTACCCCTGGTCCATTTTGGGGGTGTGACATACTATGCACAAGAATATATAATATAATATTTAAATAATTATATAAATTATTTATATATTATATATTATATTAAATAAAACGTCGACGAGCTAGCAAACAAAGCAATTGGGCATGGCCAGGCTGGCCATGCGATCGCATGAGATTAACACTGAGAACCCATGCGATCGCATGGGCCTCAAGATCAGACCACATCTATAAAAGGCAACGAGTTTTGGCCAAAAAAAACACACCATCCACAATAATCTCTACCTCTGTAATATATAATATATATATATATATATATATATATATATATATATATATATATATATATATATATAGTATAAGGTAATTTTATATTAGTTAGTTTGGGTTATGTAAAGGTTATTTTACTGGTTTTAAAGTCGAAGTTCTGTCTGTGTAAAACTACGTGATAAATACTCAATGTAAGTTATATTCTCCTTTTTAAATTAATGTCTTGTAACTAAGTTAGTATTATACTTATTTAAGCCAAAGTAATTGTGATGTTGGGCTAAAATATTAAGACGGGGTAATTGGGCTTTGTACCATAATTGGGGTTTGAATAAAAGAACGACACTTGTGGAAATTAGACTATGGGGTATTAATGGGCTTTATATTTGTTTAATTAAATGATAGTTTGTTAATTTAATATGAAGATTTACAATTGGACGTACCTATAAATAACCACATTCACTCGATCGGACACGATGGGCGGGATATTTATATGTACGAATAATCGTTCATTTAACCGGACACGGGAATGGATTAATAGTTTATGGAATTATTAAAACAGGGGTGAAATTATGTACAAGGACACTTGGCATAATTGATAACAAAGTATTAAAACCTTGGGTTACACGCAGTCGATATCCTGGTGAAATTATTAAACAAAGTATTAAGACCTTGTTACAGTTTAAGTCCCCAATTAGTTGGAATATTTGACTTCGGGTATAAGGATAATTTGACGAGGACACTCGCATTTTATATTTATGACTGATGGACTGTTATGGACAAAAACCAGACGGACATATTAAATAATCCAGGACAAAGGACAATTAACCCATGGGAATAAACTAAAATCAACACGTCAAACATCATGATTACGGAAGTTTAAATAAGCATAATTCCTTTATTTCATATTTTATTGCACTTTTAATTATCGCACTTAAATTATCGTCATTTATATTTTTCATTAGGTTTTAATTGTGACTTAAAATATAAAATCGACAAACCGGTCATTAAACGGTAAACCCCCTTTTATATTATTATTATA
Organism: Rutidosis leptorrhynchoides; assembly: GCF_046630445.1. NCBI lineage: Eukaryota > Viridiplantae > Streptophyta > Magnoliopsida > Asterales > Asteraceae > Rutidosis > Rutidosis leptorrhynchoides. The sequence goes on from NC_092335.1 coordinate 59,404,343, forward strand.
TATAAAAATATATATTTTGTACAAATATAGTTGTTTAAAATATAGTGTAAAATAAGTCGTCTCCCTGTGGAACGAACCGGACTTACTAAAAACTACACTACTGTACGATTAGGTACACTGCCTATAAGTGTTGTAGCAAGGTTTAGGTATATCCATTATATAAATAAATAAATATCTTGTGTAAAATTGTATCGTATTTGATAGTATTTCGTTGTAAAAATATAACTATTTCATATACACCTCGCATAACATCAAGTATTTTTGGCGCCGCTGCCGGGGAATCGGCAAAATGCTATATTTTTAATATATATTTGTATAATATATTTATTTATCATTTTTTAAAAAAAAAATTACAAAAATATAAAAAGAAAAATAAAAATATAAATATTTTTAAGAGTTTGTTAAATATATAAGTTCTATAAAAGTTTCTTTATCTTTATTTTATAAAAATATAAGTTTTATTTAATTTATATAAATATATTATAAATATATAAATCATTAAAACATAAAAAAATATATATTTAAAAAAACTCTCGGTCTGGTACTGTAGCAGCACAGATCGTGGCCCAAAAACCTAGCTCATGCGATTGTATGAGTCCGAAGGCAAAAATTCATGCGATCACATGAGGTCTTCTGACAGGCCACAAACAACCCTAATTCAGCATTAATTACGGTGTATATTTAATTATTATTATAAAACCCTAATTAGGTTATAATTAATTTATTATTTAGTTTTAGTTTTTATTTAATTTGTAATTTAAGTTATAGTTAGTTTAATTAAATTATAAAATTAATAGTTTTATAAAATAAATAATATAAAAATAATATTTTTATAAAAATTGTACTTTTTACAACTTTAAGTATATTTTTATATTTTGTCCCTTTTTATTCGTTTTAGCGTAATATTTGTATTTTTCGTTCGTATTTCCTTTTAAGTCATAGTTTTTGCCATAGTTAATTTTTTTTATTTCTAGATTTTTAGGCTTTGCCGTAAAATCCCTTAAGTGCTTTTTCTTTAGACTAAGATTTAGGTGCTTTAGAATTTTGCGACGCCGTTTATATATTTTAGTCCCTTTTTAAGTTATTGCCATTAGGGATATAGTTTTTCTTTTAAGTTTTAATATTTTTAGACGCAACTTTTAATTCTTAGTTTTTAGTTCCTTTTTAAGTTTCGATGCGCTACTTTCTTATTTTTATTTTTCGACGCCTATTATTTTTCAATCTTTTATTTTTCGACATTTTTCGACGCGCTCTTTTTCTTTCTTATTTCTCGCCATTCTAGTTTTTAGGACATAGAATTTTCTAATTCTTCTCTAAATTTCTTTAAATTACGAAAATTTATTTTAAGTGGTTAAATTGATAGACATCAAAATTTTCTGGTTCGTAGTAATAGTTGGATTTGTACGTGGACCGGGTTATTGGAGCTGATAATGCTAAAAACGAACATATATTTCATAGCATTATTCCTCAAGAAAGACAAGCTTTTAGTTGCAATTGTTCTATTTACAAGAGATATTCGTTTAAATAATAAAAGGTGAAGACAAAAGACAGATTCGACAAATTGAAGACGCAAACGACCAAAAAGCTCAAAAGTACAAAAGACAATCAAAAAGGTTCCAATTATTGATAAGAAACGTCTCGAAATCACAAGAGTACAAGATTCAAAACGCAAAGTACAAGATATTAAATTGTACGCAAGGACGTTCGAAAATCCGGAACCGGGACTAGAGTCAACTCTTAACGCTCGACGCAACGGACTAAAAATTACAAGTTAACTATGTATATAAATATAATATATTATATAATTAATTATATTAATTATATATATATTATATATATATAATAAAAACCGTCGGCAGCAAGAAACTCCAAGGGTGTGAGCTGTAAATACCTCTCCGCGACTCGCGGAGTTTTAAGGGCATTTTGCCGCGAGTCGCGGAGCCCCAAAAATCAAGTCTGGCTATAAAGCAAACCGAATTCTGATCAAATTTCATATCTTATTTCTCAATCTCTCTCTCAATATATACGATATATATATATATAATTTATATTTTAATTTTAATTTTAATTTTAAATCCTAATAATAAGGGTATGTTAGCGAATGTTGTAAGGGTGTAAGTCGAAATTCTGTCCGTGTAACGCTACGCTATTTTTAATCATTGTAAGTTATGTTCAACCTTTTTATATTAATGTCTCGTAGCTAAGTTATTATTATGCTTATTTAAAACGAAGTAATCATGATGTTGGGCTAATTACTAAAATTGGGTAATTGGGCTTTGTACCATAATTGGGGTTTGGACAAAAGAACGACACTTGTGGAAATTAGACTATGGGCTAATAATGGGCTTTATATTTGTTTAACTAAATGAAAGTTTGTTAATGTTAATATAAAGATTTACAATTGGGCGTCCCTATAAATTACCATATACACTCGATCGGACACGATGGGCGGGGTATTTATATGTACGAATAATCGTTCATTTAACCGGACACGGGAATGGATTAATAGCCACTAGAATAATTAAAACAGGGGTGAAATTACATTCAAGGGTAATTGGTGTAATTGTTAACAAAGTAGTAAAACCTTGGTTTACACGCAGTCGATAACCTGGTGTATTCATTAAACAAAGTATTAAAACCTTGTTACAATTCGAATCCCCAATTAGTTGGAATATTTATCTTCGGGTATAATAATGATTTGACAAGGACACTTGCAATTTATATTTATGACTGATGGACTGTTATGGACAAAAACCAGACGGACATATTGAATAATCCAGGACAAAGGACAATTAACCCATGGGCATAAAACTAAAATCAACACGTCAAACATCATGATTACGGAAGTTTAAATAAGCATAATTCTTTTATTTCATATTTAATTTCCTTTATTTTATATTTAATTGCACTTCTAATTATCGCACTTTTATTTATTGTTATTTAATCGCACTTTTAATTATCGTACTTTTTAATTATCGCAATTTTATTTTATCGCATTTTTATTATTCGCAATTTCATTATCGTTATTTACTTTACGCTTTAATTTAAAGTCTTGTATTTATTTTTTTTACATTAGGTTTTAACTGCGACTAAAGTCTTAAAATCGACAAACCGGTCATTAAACGGTAAAAACCCCCCTTTATAATAATAATATTACTTATATATATTTGTATTTTTATAAAAGTAAACTAATATAGCGTTGAGCTTTGTTTAAAGATTTCCCTGTGGAACGAACCGGACTTACTAAAAACTACACTACTGTACGATTAGGTACACTGCCTATAAGTGTTGTAGCAAGGTTTAAGTATATCCATTCTATAAATAAATAAATATCTTGTGTAAAATTGTATCGTATTTAATAGTATTTTCCTAGTAAAATAATAACTATTTTATATACACCTCGCTTCGCATCAAGTTAATTTTTGGCGCCGCTGCCGGGGAACTATCTTAAAAGCCGGAAGCGCAACGCTAATATAAAAAAAAAAAAAAAGATTTTTAGTTACTTTTATTAAAAATTCGCTTTTGTAAAAATACGTTTTAATTATTCAAAAATATAAAAAGAAAAACAAAAATATATGTATTTTTAAGATTTTGTAAATATTTAAGTTTTATAAGTTTCTTTATTTCTATTTTAGTTTATAAAAATATAAGTTTTATTTTAAAATCGTTTATTTAAATATAAAAAACAGAAAACATAAAATAAAAAAAAAAAATAAAGAAAACGCGTAAAAACTCAACCCTGTCAGCTGAATTTCTGAACCCCGCAACTCGCGGGGTTTTCCTCATTTATCACCGCAACTCGCGGAGACCTTCTGACACACGGACAAAACCCTAATCAAGCATTGATTACGGGTTATTTTTAATTATTATTAATTATTAAACCTAATTATAATTATTATTATTATTATTTTTAGTTTTAGTTTTATTTTTACTTTTTATTTATTTATGTATTTAGTATTAATTAAGTTTTTATTAAATTGTAAAATTAGTAGTTTAATAAAATAATAATATAAAAATAATATTTTTATAAAAATTGTACTTTTTACAACTTTTTGTATATTTTTATATTTTGTACCTTTTTAATCGTTGTAGCGTAATATTTGTATTTTTTAGCTCATATTTAATTTTAAACTTAGTTTTTGCTATAGTTATTTTTACTCCTAGATTTTTAGGCTTTGCCGTAGAATTCCTTAAGTGCTTTTTCTTTAGACTAAGATTTAGGTGCTTTAGAATTTTGCGACACCTTTTTAAGTTTTAGTTTTTTTTTAAGTTATTTCCATTTGGGATTTAGTTTCTTCTGTAAGCTTTAATATTTTTAGACCTTTTTACTATGTATCAATTATCATTCCAATTAGTAATATCAATTTGCGATTATAATTTTAAGTTAGTTGTAGTAATAAGGTTAAATTAGTTAAGTATTTTTAAGTTTTTATAAGTTTCTTTTATTTTTCCGTCACCTTTTATTTTTCAACCATTTTTCTTTTTCGACCTTTTGCGACGAACTCTTTTTCTCTCTTATTTCTCGCTATTCTAGTTTTAGGACTTAGAATTTTTTCTACTTCTTATCTAAATTTCTTAAAATTACGAAAATTTATTTTAAGTGGTTAAATTGATAGACATCAAAATTTTCTGGTTCGTAGTAATAGTTGGATTTGTACGTGGACCGGGTTATTGGAGCCAAACAGTCCTCAATTATATTGAGACCAAACGAATCCTGCCCCTCTGCTGCATCTTTTGGCTATTCGAAACGTGGGCAAAATCAGAAAAGTCTATTGATTGGATAACTTATTATAATTTTTCTTTCCTTTTAAAAACTAATAGGATATTCAGTGAATGCACCGAGCAAGACGTTCATCACCTTTTGTACGTTCACCACCTGTAACTCGATCAAGACATCGTTTAACAAATATAACCGCCGTTGATTTTTCTTTAGAATCGTCATCCAGTCAACCAAGTACTTCAGTTCAAATTTCCGATAATCCATTTTTTGAACCCAAACTCACAATTGAGAATCCAGAAAATATTCAGGAACGGTTCGTAGATCCTGAACCATTAAACTTTCCTCCGGAACCACCAATCATTCAAACAGAGATTGTTGAGGAACGAACTATTAAAACAGAATCATCTATTGATACCGAGTCAACAAATTCAATTATGGAGAATCTGGAACCTTTAAGTATGGAAGACCGAATGAGAGCTAAACGCACTGGCCAAGGTCACGCAATTACTCATCCAGACATTAATGCGCCAGATTATGAAATCAAAGGACAAATTCTACACATGGTGACTAATCAATGCCAATTTAGTGGTGCGCCGAAGGAAGATCCAAATGAACATCTACGTACCTTTAATAGGATCTGCACACTATTTAAAATCCGAGAAGTGGAGGATGAACAGATATATCTCATGTTATTTCCCTGGACTTTAAAGGGAGAAGCCAAAGATTGGTTGGAATCGTTACCTGAAGGGGCGATCGATACATGGGACGTTTTAATTGATAAATTTCTTAAACAATTCTTTCCTGCATCTAAAGCCGTAAGACTTCAAGCAGAAATTGTTACGTTCACACAAAAGCCAAATGAAACTCTATATGAGGCGTGGACAAGATATGGAAAGTTGTTAAGAGGATGTCCGCAACATGGTTTAGACACCTGTCAAATAGTACAAATATTCTACCAAGGATGCGACATCACTACAAGGAAAGACATAGATATAGCAGCTGGTGGTTCTATTATGAAGAAAACCGAAACTGATGCTTACAAAATTATTGATAATACTGCTTCCCACTCACATGAGTGGCACCAAGAAAAAGATATCATTAGATCATCTAAAGCAGCTAGAGCCGATTCTAGCCATGACTTAGATTCCATTTCGGCAAAGATAGATGCTTTCGAGAGACGAATGGAAAAGATGACTAAGGATATTCACTCTATACGAATTAGTTGTGAGCAGTGTGGAGGACCACATTTGACAAAAGATTGTCTAAGTATTGAATTAACAATGGAACAAAGAGAGAATATTTCATACATAAACCAAAGGCCTGGAAATAATTATCAGAATAATTATCAACCGCCAAGACCGATTTACAATCAAAACCAGAATTATACCCGAAATATTCCATACAACAACCAACAAGGTCCTAGCAATCAACAAGTATCCAATAATACTTACAATCAGCAAAGACCTAATTTTCAAAACAAACCACCACAACAAACCGATGATAAAAAGCCGAATTTAGAAGATATGATGACAAAGCTAGTTGAAACTCAAACGCAGTTTTTCACATCTCAAAAACAAACAAATGAACAAAATGCTCAAGCATTTAGAAATCAACAAGCTTCTATTCAAAATCTGGAACAAGAAGTAAGTAACCTAGCAAGGTTAATAGGTGAAAGAAAACCGGGAAGTCTACCTAGTGATACAAATGCTAACCCCCGGAATGAAACAGCTAAAGCTATTACCACAAGAAGTGGTACAACACTTAAACCACCTGAAATACCTGTAACTTCTGATAAAACTATTCCTACTCCACAAGAACCACAACCTGATAAAGAAAAGGAAAAAGAACCGGTAGTTGAAAAGGTTAATGAAGATAACACAGTTAAGGCTAAACCTTATGTTAAACCATACCAACCACCACTTCCTTATCCGAGTAAAATGAAGAAAGAAAAACTTGAAGCCGAGCAATCCAAATTCTTGGATATGTTTAAACAGATAAATGTAAATCTTCCTTTCATTGATGTGATTTCAGGAATGCCAAGATATGCTAAATTCTTGAAAGATCTAATCACGAATAGAAAGAAAATGGAAGAACTCTCGGCTGTTACTATGAATGCTAATTGTTCAGCAGTGCTGTTGAATAAGATACCAGAAAAATTATCTGATCCAGGAAGTTTCACAATTCCATGTTTTCTGGGTAGTCTTAGTTCAATAGAAGCATTGGCAGACTTAGGTGCTAGTATAAATCTAATGCCGTATTCACTATACGCTAAACTAGACCTTGGAGAATTAAAACCAACCAGAATAAGCATACAACTAGCCGATAGATCAATAAAATATCCTAGAGGGATAATGGAGAACATGCTAGTTAAAGTTGGTACTTTAGTATTTCCAGTAGATTTTGTTGTTTTGGACATGGAAGAAGATTCTCAAGTTCCTCTCATATTAGGAAGACCATTCTTAAACACGGCTAAAGCAATGATAGACGTGTTCAGTAAGAAACTGACCCTAAGTATAGAGGATGAGAGTGTTACCTTTTCAGTTGATAGAGCAATGCAACAACCACAATCTGCAGATGATACATGTTATTATATTCAAACTATAGATGCACATGCAGAATTATTAGAAGAATTTCCAGAATTACAAGGAACAGGAGAATGTTCTTTAGGAGAAGGTAATGAACCAATTGATGAAGCTGAAATGTTAGCTACACTTATAGCTAATGGATATGAACCAACAACAGAAGAAATTCAAATGCTAAAAGAAGAAGACAGATATCGATATAAATCATCGATAGAAGAACCTCCGAAATTAGAATTAAAGCCACTTCCAAACCATTTGGAATACGCTTATTTACATGGTGAATCTGAATTACCTGTAATAATATCGTCTTCTCTTACTGAAAATGAGAAATCACAACTCATTTCTGTGTTGAAAGCTCATAAACCAGCCATTGCATGGAAGATTCATGATATTAAAGGAATAAGTCCTTCGTATTGCACACATAAAATCCTTATGGAAGAAGGTCATAAAACGTATGTGCAACGCCAACGAAGACTAAATCCTAATATGCAAGATGTAGTTAAGAAAGAGATTATTAAACTGCTAGATGCAGGTTTGATATATCCAATTTCTGATAGTCCATGGGTAAGCCCAGTTCAATGCGTGCCTAAGAAGGGTGGCATGACTGTCATCACAAATGAGAAAAATGAGCTTATTCCTACTAGGACTGTAACAGTATGGCGTGTATGTATTGATTATAGAAAATTAAATGACGCCACCAGAAAAGATCACTTTCCCTTACCTTTCATAGATCAAATGTTGGAAAGATTAGCCGGAAATAGTTACTATTGTTTTCTAGATGGATTTTCCGGATATTTTCAAATTCCAATAGCACCCGAGGACCAATAGAAAACCACATTCACATGCCCTTATGGTACTTTTGCTTACAAACGCATGCCATTTGGACTTTGTAACGCCCCTGCAACCTTTCAAAGGTGTATGATGGCGATTTTTCATGACATGATAGAAGAATGCATGGAAGTATTCATGGATGACTTTTCAGTCTTCGGTGATACATTTAAATCATGTCTAGTAAATCTGGAACGAATGCTAATTAGATGCGAAAAATCAAATCTAGTACTTAATTGGGAGAAATGCCATTTCATGGTTAAAGAAGGCATCGTTCTTGGACATAAAATTTCAAAAGAAGGAATTGAAGTGGATAGAGCTAAAGTAGATGTAATTGCTAAACTTCCACATCCCACCAATGTTAGAGGAATTAGGAGTTTTCTAGGGCATGCCGGTTTTTACCGACGTTTCATAAAAGATTTTTCTAAAATTGCCACTCCTATGAATAAACTCCTAGAAAAGGATGCGCCATTCATCTTTTCAGATGAATGTATCAAATCTTTTAATATTCTTAAAGAGAAACTCACTAATGCGCCGATCATGATAACACCAAATTGGAATCTACCATTTGAACTAATGTGCGATGCAAGTGATTTTGCAATGGGAGCCGTTTTAGGACAAAGGATTGAAAAACGATTTCAACCTATATATTATGCTAGTAAGACATTACAAGGAGCACAAACGAACTATACAACTACTGAAAAAGAACTCCTTGCTATTGTCTTTGCTTTTGACAAATTTCGATCATATCTCGTTCTAGCAAAAACGGTGGTCTATACCGACCATTCTGCTCTTAGATACCTATTTTCAAAACAAGATGCTAAACCAAGATTAATCCGTTGGATCTTACTCTTACAAGAGTTTGATATTAAAATCCGAGATAAAAGAGGAGCAGAAAATCTCGCCGCTGATCATCTTTCTCGTCTTGAAAATCCCGAATTAGAAGTTCTGAATGAATCGGCCATACAAGACAACTTTCCTGATGAATATCTATTGAAGATAGATTATAAAGAAATCCCATGGTTTGCAGACTATGCAAACTACTTAGTTTGTGGATTCCTTGAAAAAGGATTATCGTACCAAAGACGAAAGAAATTCTTCAGTGATATAAAACACTATTTCTGGGAAGATCCACATCTGTTTAAAAGTTGTCCCGATGGAATAATACGCCGATGTGTATTTGGAGATGAAGCTAGTAAAATTTTAAACCATTGTCACACAGGACCAACAGGAGGGCATTATGGGCCTCAACTAACAGCAAGAAAAGTTTATGAAGCTGGATTCTATTGGCCTACAATTTACAAAGACGCACACCTTCTTTGCAAATCCTGTGATGCATGTCAAAGGGCCGGAAAAATAAGTCAACGTGATGAAATGCCACAAAATGTCATCCAAGTATGTGAAGTATTTGACATTTGGGGTATTGACTTTATGGGTCCATTTCCAAAATCTCATAATAATCTATATATACTCGTAGCCATTGATTATGTATCTAAATGGGCGGAAGCACAAGCTCTCCCAACTAACGATGCACGAGTTGTAGTCAACTTTTTAAAACGTCTTTTTGCAAGGTTTGGAACACCGAAAGCTTTAATAAGTGATCGGGGTACTCATTTCTGTAATAATCAACTTGAGAAAGTTCTTAAAAGATATGGAGTAACTCATAAAATCTCCACCGCATATCATCCACAAACAAGTGGACAAGTTGAAAATACAAACCGAGCTTTAAAACGTATTCTAGAGAAAACCGTAGGATCAAATCCGAAGGAATGGTCCATTAAATTGGAGGATGCACTCTGGGCTTTTAGAACAGCCTACAAAACTCCAATTGGAACCACACCTTTTAGACTTGTTTATGGAAAAGCATGTCATCTTCCAGTAGAAATTGAACACAAAGCATTTTGGGCTTTGAAGACATGTAATCTTGATTTACATGAAGCCGGACGTCTACGATTAAGTCAACTAAACGAATTAGAAGAATTAAGACATGAAGCATACGAAAATTCGTTAATCTATAAGGAAAGAACGAAGAAATGGCATGATAAAAGAATCAGAAGTTCAAAAGAATTTAAAGAAGGAGACAGAGTTCTTCTTTTCAATTCACGATTCAAGCTATTTCCTGGAAAATTGAAATCAAGATGGTCTGGACCATTCATAGTAAAAAGAGTTTTCCCATACGGAACGATAGAATTGATAAATTCAAATGGGATTGAATTTAAAGTTAATGGTCACAGAGTTAAACATTACATACATGGTCCGATGGAAGTCGACAACGAAGTTAATCACAATTTCGACACCACAGCTAACTAAGTGTGGGGAGAATCAAGTCTGTAAAGGATAATATGTATTTCTGTTAGAGTTAGATTGTCTGTTTTCGTGTAGTTCTCGAAAATGGAACACGTATGGTCTTTCCCTAGCAGACCCTAAAGAACTAGTCTTCTCCCCCCATTCTGAATTTTTATTTTTTTTAGGTTTTTTACGAAATGAAGACTGCCTGTGAACTAAACCATGGTCTAATGCTACACGCTTTGATCACTAAAAGAAATAATGATATACTACCGAGTGAATTAGTATCAGTAATCAGAGAAAGAATGGACGGAGTTAGAAAAGGATCCAGATGCGAAGATAATAAGTTACAATTTGGTAAAGGAAAATCAAAATCCGCAGCGAAAAGAAGAGCACGACACCTAGAACGATGTCACAAATGCGGAAAATGGTCACATGGAGGTAAATGTTCAAATAATCAAACCTATTCAAATACCGAATTTGTTACTTTATGCAGAGACGGACCGTTCATATGTTTAGAAGAAAAGACAATGAATGCTCGAGGTTACGCCTATGCAGCCATGGAAAACCAATTAAACCGACTATCTTATGAATATAATAGATCATATAACTAAGAAATCTATTTCACAGGTATGTCTGTACAGTTTTTATTTTTATTTTTATTTTTAACCTTTTGATAATAAACGCTAATTTGTTCGCTAAAAAGTATTAAATTGGTATTAAATGAAATTAGGTTTGACGACCGAAATTATTGATATCGTTCAAAAATTTATTACATCACTGCGAAATTTAACGTTTATTCTTAAGGTATAAATATCTTTAATCAATCAACCCAAAATATTTCAAAAAATTCGTCATGAGCTAAATTAGGTCTTGGAACCGAAATTACTTTACCGAAAAGAGGGGCGCATATTTTTGATAATATTTGATTGATTAAAAGTGGGATAAAAAGACAAAAAGATTTTTAATTTTTTTTTTACCATGTTTTTAAAATTAATATTTAAATCTTAAATTAATATTGTAAATTTTGTAAAAATAATATATTTAAAATTGTAAATATTTGAAAAATTAATATAAGTGTGGTATGAATTTATAAATTTTTAAATTAAGTTTGGTGTGAATTTTTAAAATATTAATTTTTAATTTTATGCATTTTAAATTTTGAGTTTGGTGTGAATTTTTAATTTTTAATTTTTAATTTTGAATTTTATATTTAAGTTGTGTGAATTTAAAAACAAAAATTTACTTTATCTCATTAAGTTAAGAATATGATTTTTAAAATTCGTCGTAAGCTGAAGACTAGGTCTTTGAACCGAAATTGCTTTACCCGAGGGAGGGACGAGAACTTTTATTATCATTATTTTTAATCTTATTGATTTAAAGTATGCCAAAAACATTAAAAAACCCAAAAATCTTAGCTTTTAAAACAATCGCTACAAAAAGACAAATTTTAAAATTTTGTCGAGGGACGGACTAGGACATCGATCCGAAACGACCTCGTCCTAAATAACAAGGGAAACAAAATTTTAAAATTAATTTCTTAATTGTTTTATAAGTTAAAGATTATATAAAAAAAAAAAAAAAAAAAAAAAGGGTAAACTCCGCGACTCGCGGAGTTTGCAGTGCAAACCTCCGCGACTCGCGGAGGGACCAAATTACAGAAAAAAAAATAAAAGAGCTGCACGATCAGTTCACTCAACCCACACAAAAACACCCAAAATAACAGCGAAATAGCTGCGAAAAAACCCGAAAATCACCCCCAAAAATCTCAATTTTTAACCGTTAATCACCAAATCTTTTGCTAAAATCATGTTGAGAAGGATGATATCTAAGAATTACTCAAGAAAAACGGTAAATTTCTACACCTAAACACCATTTAATTCGAAATTAGGTGTTCTTGAGCTAATTTTTCCCCAATTTGATTTTGATGCTTTTTGGTGTAATTAGACTTAAATTGTTTATGTATTATGCTTGTATAACCTAGATTGATGCTGTTTAACATGATTAGAAGCCTTAAACTTCAAATTTTGAATAATCTAGGGTTTGTGTTCTTGAGCAAATTTGGGGCGTTTTGATATAAACAGGTTATGGCCGATTTTTGTCATGAATTGTTGCTAAATTGAGTAGTGTAACATGTCTAGGTAGTTAAATGATCCAAACTTTGAGCCTAAACATGATTTTGAGAATTAAAGTGGACTTTTTCAAGTCCAAAATTCATGAACTTGATTTTTGAAAGATAATGCCATTTGAGACTTGTTTATTTGCTAGTAATGATTATTTTGACATGTTATTTGAGTTGAATTCTTATGAACTTGGCGAAAATTTTCGTTTATGCTTATTTGAAAAAGTGTAGATTTGATAAAAATGTGAAAATAAGCTTAAGTTTGATATAAATTGATAATGTCATTGTAATTATTTTGATTGATGATTTTGCTGACACTAATGCATATTTGGATGCACAAAATTTGTGTTTGATGTGTTTTGCAGAATGAAAGGGGTGAATCTTCATCCCAAGCCCGCCATGCTCCTGCTGAGAACTTGGAACAACAGGAGGTAGATAACTACTACAAGCAGGATGTACCTCATCCAGTCATGACCTTTTCAGATATGCACTTGGAACAGTTGCACCCGAACCTGCGATTTGACAGACTTTGGATAGATTATCCAAAATATCAACGGGGTTTGCATACTCTTCATTCCAAGGTTGTTGAGGTACCGAGGGTCATAGAATGGGGACCCTTAGAAGCTGTAGAATTGGCCGGGCCAATTAGGGAATTACTGGTACAGAGGTATGGTAATTCTTCTTTTAATGACTGGATATGTTTATTCACCATACGCAGACCTGTATATAAAGTATGGTGTGAAGAGTTGTTATGTAGTATAGAGTTGAATGATCGGGTAGCTAGTTTAACCGATCGTTCTTTTATTAGATTTTTGTTAGGCGGTTCGATGCGCCACATGTCTTTACTGGACATGGCTCAGGCTTTACGTATATATACGCCTGAGGAGTTAGCGTCTGCCGATTGTAGAGGATTGATACTAAACGGTAGAAAGATAGATGAGAATTTTGATACACACGGTGTGTGGAGTCAAATGACAAGCCATCACCGTTTCAAAGGGGGAAACTACTCTTATTTGGATATAGATAGAGCCGAATTAAGAGTAATACATAGGTTTTTAGCTAATTCGATTACACAAAGGGGTAAAAACAAAGAAAAGGTAAATGAACAAGATTTGTTTTACCATATGTGTATTCGAGACCCACACAGCGCTGTAAGTATACCATATTGTGTGGGTTATTATTTATCAGCTATGGTTCGGGGGATGCGTCCACATAGCATAATAGGAGGTGGTATTTTTATTACTTTGATTGGTGAATATCTCGGTGTGGATATAAGTCGGGGGGGATTATTAGTAGAAGAGCCGGAACCCCGCGACACTATAGGTTTAAATGTATACCATGGTGCGAAAGTTTTGAAGCGGCGAAATAACGCCGCAGTACGATACAATGGTAGACATCCACAGGTAGAGAGAAACCAGGAACAAGGTAATGTAGGAGGGGGGAATGAGATGCAAGAAATGCATAGGTTTATAGCTTCTCAGGAATACGAAAATGCTAGACAGAGAGCATTTGAAGATTGGCAAGTTCATCAGAACCAGATCATAGCGCATTGCCAACATATAGGTAGAAACTATATTCCTACACCGAAACCCGTCTTCCCTCCTTGGTCGATAGAGATGCAGCCACCATATCCTAAGTATGATCCTGCCGAAGCATTCTATAGCACGTATGGTTATGCCTGGAACCCCTATTGGTACCAATATCATCCTTAGTTTACTTATTATTTTTATTATTTTGTAATTTGTAATTATTGATATGTTTAATACTTTTGTTAATATTGTAATCATTTTTATAATTATCTAACTTTTATTCTTAGATTTTAATAATTTTTGAATGTGGGGTAATAAACCAAACTTCAAAAATATGTATATATGTTTGCAGTTTATCTTATGTACAAAACAGGGTAAAACAACGCATTTTCAAAGACTGGCATTAAGTTCAGCAAAAGCAACTAATTTTGACGACAAGATGCAAAATATATGTGAAATAACAACAAGACGGGATGAACAAATGATGTGCACCATTTATCATTCAGCAAACAAACGCCAATATATTTGGAAACTTTGGTAAAAATTTAATCATTTTCACACAAATCACCCTCAATAATATAATTTGTTACTGATTTCTTGCAAATGAGGGCATTGCAAGATCTTAAGTGTGGGAAGGGATTAAATTCTTTCGGATTTTAAAATTTTTATATTAAACACTTGGTTACCATTAAAAATACTAGTAAAGCAGTAGTTGTATTAGAATCTAGTGCTCTCTGATAAAAAAGAACAGCCCTAGTCTTATATACTGACTACCCAATTCTAGTAAAATTTTTCAAAATTTTCAATTAAATGAATTAAAATCATGTTTATACATATTTATGAACGATAAAACTAGGTTTTAACACCGAAATTATTGTTACCTCGGAAAGGACATAAATTGAGAAACAAACTAAAATGTTAAAATTCATTTAAAATGGAATAGAGGACGATAAAAAGGAAAATAAAAGCCAAGTGTGGGAAAATTTACCAAGTTATTTTAAACATATGTCACATATATCTGTAACAAATAACTGAAAATACTTTTGCTTTGGACTAAACTAAACTGTTTTACCCGATGAAAGAAAAGAAGAGATGGATCTACACGATGAATCAATTCCATCATTAAAAGGAAGTAAAGTCTTCCGAAAAAGAAACGCGCTTCTTGATTTAGGTCATGAAGTTGTCGTCCAGACCAGCTGTAGGTTGACGAAAAATCTAGAAAAGTCATCACTAAAATCAGCAGGAAATCCACGAACCTCAGCATAAAACAGGGTCGCCAAGTGGTCAGATTTATCCTAACCATGAGAAGGATTTATCTCGTACAATGGGGGGGCACCGTGCAAATTAGCTTGATAAGACTAATGAATCAGATCCCCAGAAAGGATAATCTCCTTAAAGATTAAAAATCAGCTTTTAAGCCTGATATTACTCAATCCTTGAGATTGACCTTAAAGATTGAGAATTACAAACTCATGGAATTCAATGATATCTAAACTCGAGCTTAAACGAGAAAATATTTTGATCAAAATTACAAACCGATTTGTTTTCTGAAAACCCTATTTTCAATGCGTTCATTACCATTGAACGTAAAATCCTAGGAATTCACCTGGAATTCATTAGGTCACCTGAACTAAATCGGGTGTCAACCGTAAGAACGGTGGTTGCATAGCATGGTCAAAGACAGGACTTTGTGCCAAACCGACAAATTATAAGGGTGAGCTTTACTATTGCTCCTACCAAGGATAGTAATTGCGTCCGACACGTTATAAACCATAATCAAAAGCATGTCACGAGACATTGCCTTAACAGTTGCTTGTTCAACGCTTTCCTTTACAACCGGACGGTAGTTTGCCGAAAGGTAATATACGGAACAAGTAAACTGGACGTGTTGCTTTCCAAATACAAGGTTAGCAAGTGGGTGACACAAAACCGCAAGTTTTGAGCTAAAATTTTCAAATCTGAAACCCACCAAACCCACAAAAATATTTTGCAAACACCGGTAAAGGGTTATTCCGGAAAACTTATCTAGGGTAAAAACTAGATTTCAAAAGATCAAATGTTTTCATAAAGATCCAATTTCCTTAATGGATCTAAATTTTTATAGTCATGTGGGACTGTAAACCATATCGTTACTACCATTGTTTATACCGCCGTATAGAAATCACTGATGTACAAAGTGTGAAGAATAAAGAAGTGATTCTAGTATTTCAAGACGATATTGCTTGAGGACAAGCAACGCTCAAGTGTGGGAATATTTGATAATGCTAAAAACGAACATATATTTCATAGCATTATTCCTCAAGAAAGACAAGCTTTTAGTTGCAATTGTTCTATTTACAAGAGATATTCGTTTAAATAATAAAAGGTGAAGACAAAAGACAGATTCGACAAATTGAAGACGCAAACGACCAAAAAGCTCAAAAGTACAAAAGACAATCAAAAAGGTTCCAATTATTGATAAGAAACGTCTCGAAATCACAAGAGTACAAGATTCAAAACGCAAAGTACAAGATATTAAATTGTACGCAAGGACGTTCGAAAATCCGGAACCGGGACTAGAGTCAACTCTTAACGCTCGACGCAACGGACTAAAAATTACAAGTTAACTATGTATATAAATATAATATATTATATAATTAATTATATTAATTATATATATATTATATATATATAATAAAAACCGTCGGCAGCAAGAAACTCCAAGGGTGTGAGCTGTAAATACCTCTCCGCGACTCGCGGAGTTTTAAGGGCATTTTGCCGCGAGTCGCGGAGCCCCAAAAATCAAGTCTGGCTATAAAGCAAACCGAATTCTGATCAAATTTCATATCTTATTTCTCAATCTCTCTCTCAATATATACGATATATATATATATATAATTTATATTTTAATTTTAATTTTAATTTTAAATCCTAATAATAAGGGTATGTTAGCGAATGTTGTAAGGGTGTAAGTCGAAATTCTGTCCGTGTAACGCTACGCTATTTTTAATCATTGTAAGTTATGTTCAACCTTTTTATATTAATGTCTCGTAGCTAAGTTATTATTATGCTTATTTAAAACGAAGTAATCATGATGTTGGGCTAATTACTAAAATTGGGTAATTGGGCTTTGTACCATAATTGGGGTTTGGACAAAAGAACGACACTTGTGGAAATTAGACTATGGGCTAATAATGGGCTTTATATTTGTTTAACTAAATGAAAGTTTGTTAATGTTAATATAAAGATTTACAATTGGGCGTCCCTATAAATTACCATATACACTCGATCGGACACGATGGGCGGGGTATTTATATGTACGAATAATCGTTCATTTAACCGGACACGGGAATGGATTAATAGCCACTAGAATAATTAAAACAGGGGTGAAATTACATTCAAGGGTAATTGGTGTAATTGTTAACAAAGTAGTAAAACCTTGGTTTACACGCAGTCGATAACCTGGTGTATTCATTAAACAAAGTATTAAAACCTTGTTACAATTCGAATCCCCAATTAGTTGGAATATTTATCTTCGGGTATAATAATGATTTGACAAGGACACTTGCAATTTATATTTATGACTGATGGACTGTTATGGACAAAAACCAGACGGACATATTGAATAATCCAGGACAAAGGACAATTAACCCATGGGCATAAAACTAAAATCAACACGTCAAACATCATGATTACGGAAGTTTAAATAAGCATAATTCTTTTATTTCATATTTAATTTCCTTTATTTTATATTTAATTGCACTTCTAATTATCGCACTTTTATTTATTGTTATTTAATCGCACTTTTAATTATCGTACTTTTTAATTATCGCAATTTTATTTTATCGCATTTTTATTATTCGCAATTTCATTATCGTTATTTACTTTACGCTTTAATTTAAAGTCTTGTATTTATTTTTTTTACATTAGGTTTTAACTGCGACTAAAGTCTTAAAATCGACAAACCGGTCATTAAACGGTAAAAACCCCCTTTATAATAATAATATTACTTATATATATTTGTATTTTTATAAAAGTAAACTAATATAGCGTTGAGCTTTGTTTAAAGATTTCCCTGTGGAACGAACCGGACTTACTAAAAACTACACTACTGTATGATTAGGTACACTGCCTATAAGTGTTGTAGCAAGGTTTAAGTATATCCATTCTATAAATAAATAAATATCTTGTGTAAAATTGTATCGTATTTAATAGTATTTTCCTAGTAAAATAATAACTATTTTATATACACCTCGCTTCGCATCAGGAGCCAAACAGTACTCAATTATATTGAGACCAAACGAATCCTACCCCTCTGCGGCATCTTTTGGCTATTCGAAACGTGGGCAAAAGCAGAAAAGTCTATTAATTTGATAACTTATATAATTTTTAGTTTTATAACTAATAGGATAATTAGTAAATGCACCACATTGTAGCTAAAATTTGATAAAAAAGTGTATTATGGAAAATTTTGAGAATATGTTGGAAACTCTTTCTGACATGCGAAATCAATTAAATCAATACTCTCAAACGAGTGTTGATGAAAATTCATTCGATCAATCTTGGATCACGAATGACGAAACAATAACTGGTTGTGAAATCTGTGGAGATTATCACTCAACATGGGAATGTTTTTATTACGTTCCTATGAAAAATTACGCACCCACTGAACCTGAATGGAACGATTATGAAGAATACAATTCAAATTGCGATTATTCCCAAGAATATTTCCAAACTCAACAACCAGAAGACAAGGAAAATTATGTGTCTGAAAATCTTTTAGATAATATGAAAATCAAACTCGAAGAACTCGATGCTCAAAATGAACAAATGGGAGAGTTTGTAAATCGGCAAGCTGAAACCCTATCAGATTACACACCTGTTGATCTGAGGAGTATTGTGCAAGAAAATTTCATATCATCGAATTTTGATGAATTCGAGAGCTCCGTAATCACCAATTATCCCGATGATACTTTTTATTCAGTTTTACCAATTTCACAACATATCGACACATTAGCCTCTACCGACAAAATCATCGATCCATCAATGAATGAAGAAGAAGAAGAAGTAAGGGTGACAAATTGGTACTCTTGGGAAAACGATAACGTTGAAAATGGTGAGACCAATAAGTACCATTAATGAAGAAGAATTTTCTTCGATCCCGAAATTCACCATTCCACAACCTTCCAACCCAATATTCTCAATAGACGAGTCATCTACCAAAGATGAACTACAAGCTGTAATAGATATTGACACCTTGAATTTCACCCAATTGGGTAATAGAGGTGAAAACTTTAATCTCGAGAATAAACGAAAGGAAATGTTAGGAATTGTCCACCCTATAGAAATATGTATATCGGTGTATATCGATCCATTTGACCAAGAACCAGAAAAGAGACGTATCCATTTACTAAAAGCTACACTTAAAAAAGAATTAAGTAGTGACAATCGGGTGGTTCTAAACTTTAAACCCATTGATATATTATACACCACCCGAGATGTAAATAACTGGCTCACTATTCTAATTCGTGGAACTTATTCTACCGACTTCACATATCGTCAGCTAAGTGTCGGGAAGTCTAACCCTACTTAACGTTAAATTAGGGGTTCGGGTTAGTGCATAACTCGTTAATAAACATTCATAATAAGTTAGGGTAAAAGACGCATTTTCAAAGATTAGCAAACAGTTCAGAAAAGCAACCGTTTTTGAAGAAAAACATGTGTGATAAAACAAGAAGGAATTAACGATGAGGCGCGCCATCTATCATTCGACGAGCTTTGTAATTACAAACTGGGTATTTTTAATCATTTTTCTACACTTATCACCCTCATGAATTTATAATTATAGTCTGATTTCATGCAAATGAGGGCATTGCATGATCTCAAGTGTGGGGAAGGGTTATAAATTCTCTCGGGTTTGCACTTAGTTTATTTGCCAAATTTTGTGAAAATTTTAAAAATTTTCAAATAAATGAATTCAAAATCATGTTTATACATATTTATGAACGATGAAAACTAGGTGTTAATACCGAAATTATCGTTACCTCGGAAAGGACATAAATTGAGAAACACCCTAAAACACTTGAATTCATTTAAAATGGAATAAAAGAGAATAAAAAGGCAAAGAAAGAAACTAAGTGTGGGGAGAATGTACCAAGTTATTCAATTAAAAAAAAAACTATCTATCACATGTTTCTGTAAAGTTATTGCAGGTGCTTTTGTTTTGGACTAAATTGACTGTTTTACCCGCAATATTCTAATAAAGATAAAAGAAAAGATGGATCTACACGATGAATCAATTCCATCATTAAAAGGAAGTAAAGTCTTCCGAAAAAGACACGCGCTTCTTGATTTAGGTCAAGAAGTTGTCGTCCAGACCAGCTGTAGGTTGACAAAAAATCTAGAAAAGTCATCTCTATAATTAGCAGGAAATCCACGGACCTCAGCATCAAACAGGGTCGCCAAGTGGTCAGACTTATCCTAACCATGAGAGGATCTGTCTCGTAAAATGGGGAGGTCACCGTGCAAATTAGCTTGATAAGACTAATGAATCAGATCCCCAGAAAGGATAATCTTCTTAAAAGATCAAAAATCAGCTTTTAAGACTGATATTACTCAATCCTTGAGATTGACCTTAAAGATTGAGAATTACAAACTCATGGAATTCGATGATATCTAAACTCGAGCTTGAACGAGAAAATATTTTGATCAAAATTACAAACCGATTTGTTTTCTGAAAACCCATTTTTAATACGTTCATTACCATTGAACGTAAAATCCTAGGAATTCACCTGGAATTCATTAGGTCACCTGAACCAAATCGGGTGTCAACCGTAAGAACGGTGGTTGCATAGCATGGTCAAAGACAGGACCTTGTGCCAAACCGAAAAACTATAGGGTGAGCTTTACTATTGCTCCTACCAAGGATAGTAATTGCATCCGACACGTTATAGACCATAATTAAAAGCATGTCAGGGGACATTGCCTTAACAGTTGCTTGTTCAACGCTTTCCTTTACAACCGGACGGTAGTTTACCGAAAGGTAATATAGGGAGCAAGTATACTGGATGTGTGCTTTCCTAATATAAGGTTAGCAAGTGGGTGACACAAAACCGCAAGTTTTGAGCTAAAATTTTAAAATCTGAAACCCACCAAACCCACAAAAATATTTTGCAAACACCGGTGAAGGGTTATTCCAGAAAACTTATCTAGGGTAAAAGCTAGAATGAATTTTCAAAAGATCAAATGTTTTCATAAAGATCCAATTTCCTTAAAGGATCTAAATTTTCATAGTCATGTGGGACTGTAAACCACATCGTTACTATCATTGTTTATACCACCGTATCAAAATCACTGATGTATAAAGTGTGAGAATAAAAAAAAAGTGATTCGAGTGAAGTGTGATTTAATTTCAAGTTCTGTATTGCTTGAGGACAAGCAACGTTCAAGTGTGGGGATATTTGATAGTGCTCTAAATGAACATATATTTAGTAGCAATATCCTCCCAATATGTAAATTATTTAGTTGTAATTGTCCTATTGTAAGTTGTAATCGTTTATATTAAATAAGTGCGAAGATAAAAGGCGAAAACGACGATTTGAAGACGCAAATGACCAAAAAGCTCAAATGTACAAGATACAATCTAAGTGATTCAAATTATTGATAAGAAACGTTTAAAAATGACAAAAGTACAAGTTGCGGAATGCAAAGTACAAGATATTAAATTATACGAAAGGACGTTCGAAAATTCGGAACCGGGACCTGAGCCAACTATCAACACCCGACGCAACGGACCAAAAATTATGAGTCTACTATGCACAAGTGATGTCAAAGCTAAGGGGTATAAAATAGATTATATTTTACTATGAAAAACTTATTAAATACGATACAATTTTACACAAGATATTTATTTATTTGGAGAATGGATATACTTAAACCTTGCTACAACAATTATAGACAGTGTACCTAATCGTACAGTAGTGTAGTTTTTAGTAAGTCCGGTTCGTTCCACAGGGAAAAATCTTTAAACAAAGCTTAACGCTATATTAGTTTTATTTTATAAAAATACAAATATATATAAGTAATATTATTATTATAAAGGGGGGTTTTTTACCGTTTAATGACCGGTTTGTCGATTTTAAAAACTTAAGTCGCAGTTAAAACCAAAAGTAAAATATTAAAAATAAATACAAGACTTAATTTAAAGCGTAAAGTAAATAACGATAATGAAATTGCGATAAATAAAAGTGCGATAAAATAAAATTGCGATAATTAAAAAGTACGAAATTTAAAAGTGCAATTAAATACAATAACAATAAATAAAAGTGCGATAATTAGAAGTGCAATTAAATATAAAATAAAGGAAATTAAATATGAAATAAAAGAATTATGCTTATTTAAACTTCCGTAATCATGATGTTTGACGTGTTGATTTTAGTTTTATGCCCATGGGTTAATTGTCCTTTGTCCTGGATTATTTAATATGTCCGTCTGGTTTTTGTCCATAACAGTCCATCAGTCATAAATATAAAGTGCGAGTATCCTCGTCAAATTATCCTATTACCCGAAGTTAAATATTCCAACTAATTGGGGACTTAAACTGTAACAAGATTTTAATACTTTGTTTAATAATTACACCAGGTTATCGACTGCGTGTAACCCAAGGTTTTAATACTTTGTTATCAATTATGCCAAGTGTCCTTGTACATAATTTCACCCCTGTTTTAATAATTCTAGTGACTATTAATCCATTCCCGTGTCCGGTTAAATGAACAATTATTCGTACATATAAATACCCCGCCCATCGTGTCCGATCGAGTGTATATGGTTATTTATAGGGACGTCCAATTGTAAATCTTTATATTAAAATTAACAAATTATCATTTAGTTAAACAAATATAATGTCCATTAATAGCCCATAATCTAATTTCCACAAGTGTCGTTCTTTTGTCCAAACCACAATTATGGTACAAAGCCCAATTACCCAATTTTAATATTTTTAGCCTAACATCATGATTACTTCAGATTAAATAAGCATAATAATAATTTAGCTACGAGACATTAAATTAAAAAGGTTGAACATAACTTACAATGACTAAAAATAGCGTAGCGTTACACGGACAGAATTTCGACTTACACCCTTACAACATTCGCTAACATACCCTTATTATTAGAATTAAAATTAAAATTAAAATTATAATATATATATATATATATATATATATATATATATATATATATATATATATATATATATATATATATATATATATATATATGTTTATGAGATAGAGAGAAAGATATGGATATATGGTGCACCAAAGCTCGAAATTTATAGGCCTGTGAACTGAAAAAGTTGGCCATGCGATCGCATGGCTTTTGTGCCTCCAGGCCATGCTATCGCATGGTGGTAGGTGACAGGTCAAAATTCTTGTTTTCTTGTTTGTCGAAGTTTTAATTAAATAAATATAATATATAAATAATTATAAGAATTATTTAAATATTATATTATATTTATGTGCATAGTTGACTTGTAATTTTTAGTCCGTTGCGTCGAGCGTTATGAGTTGACTCTGGTCCCGGTTCCGGATTTTCGAACGTCCTTGCGTACAATTTAATATCTTGTACTTTGCGTTTTGAATCTTGTACTCTTGTAATTTCGAGACGTTTCTTATCAATAATTGGAACCTCTTTGATTGTATTTTGTACTTTTGAGCTTTTTGGTCGTTTGCGTCTTCAATTTGTCGAATCTGTCTTTTGTCTTCACCTTTTATTATTTAAACGAATATCACTTGTAAATAGAACAGTTGCAACTAAAAGCTTGTCTTTCTTGAGGGATAATGCTATGAAATATATGTTCGTTTTTAGCATTATCAAATATTTCCACACTTGAGCGTTGCTTGTCCTCAAGCAATATAGTCTTGAAATACTAGAATCACTTCTTTATTCTTCACACTTTGTACATCAGTGATTTCTTTAAGGCGGTATAAACAATGGTAGTAACGATATGGTTTACAGTCCCACATGACTATAAAATTTAGATCCATTAAGGAAATTGGATCTTTATGAAAACATTTGATCTTTTTGAAAATTAAATCTAGCTTTTACCCTAGATAAGTTTTCCGGAATAACCCTTCACCGGTGTTTGCAAAATATTTTTGTGGGTTTGGTGGGTTTCAGATTTGAAAATTTTAGCTCAAAACTTGCGGTTTTGTGTCACCCACTTGCTAACCTTGTATTGGGAAAGCAACACGTCCAGTTTACTTGTTCCGAATATTACCTTTCGGTAAACTATCGTCCGGTTGTGAAGGAAAGCGTTGAACAAGCAACTGTTAAGGCAATGTCCCCTGACATGCTTTTAATTATGGTATATAACGTGTCGGACGCAATTACTATCCTTTGTAGGAGCAATAGTAAAGCTCACCCTTATAATTTTTTCGATCTGGCACAAGGTCCTGTCTTTGACCATGCTATGCAACCACCGTTCTTACGGTTGACACCCGATTTGGTTCAGGTGACCTAATGAATTCCAGGTGAATTCCTAGGATTTTACGTTCAATGGTAATGAACGCATTGAAAAATGGGTTTTCAGAAAACAAATCGGTTTTAATTTTGATCAAAATATTTTCTCGTTCAAGCTCGAGTTTAGATATCATCGAATTCCATGATTTTGTAATTCTCAATCTTTAAAGTCAATCTCAAGGATTGAGTAATATCAGGCTTAAAAGCTGATTTTTAATCTTTAAGGAGATTATCCTTTCTGGGGGTCTGATTCATTAGTCTTATCAAGCTAATTTGCACGGCGCCCTCCCCATTTTACGAGACAGATCCTCTCATGGTTAGGATAAGTCTGACCACATGGCGACCCTGTTTGATGCTGAGGTCAGTGGATTTCCTGCTGATTTTAGAGATGACTTTTCTAGATTTTTCGTCAACCTACAGCTGGTCTGGACGACAACTTCATGACCTAAATCAAGAAGCGCGTTTCTTTTACGGAAGACTTTACTTCCTTTTAACGATGGAATTGATTCATCGTGTAGATCCATCTTTCTTTCAAATATATTACAGTAAATCGGGTAAAACTGTTTAGTTTAGTCCAAAGCAAAAGTATCTTCAATTATTTGTTACAGAAATATGTGACATATGTTTAAGATAACTTGGTAATTTTTCGCTAAAAATGACTTTTATTTTCCTTTTTATTGTCCTCTATTCCATTTTAAATGAATTTTAACATTTTGGTTTATTTCTCAATTTATGTCCTTTCCGAGGTAACAATAATTTCGGTGTTAACACCTAGTTTTATCGTTCATAAATATGTATAAACATGATTTTGAGTTCATTTAATTGAAAATTTTGAAAATTTTTACTAGAATTGGGTAGTCAGTATATAAGACTAGGGCTGTTCTTTATTATCAGAGAGCACTAGATTCTAATACAACTACTACGTTACTAGTATTTTTAATGGTAACCAAGTGTTTAAAGTAAAAAAATTTAAAAATCCGAAAGAATTTAACCCCTTCCCACACTTAAGATCTTGCAATGCCCTCATTTGCAAGAAATCAGTAACAATTTAAATTATTGAGGGTGATTAGCGTAGAAAAATGATTAAATTTTACCAAAGTTTCCAAACATATTGGCGTTTGTTTGCTGAATGATAAATGGTGCACATCATTTGTTCATTCCTTCTTGTTGTTACATCACATTTGTTTTTCGTTTTGTCGTCAAAACTAGCTTTTGCTGAACTTAATGCCAGTCTTTGAAAATGCGCTGTTTTACCCTGTTTTGTACAATCGACAATATACATACATACAAATATAAACATGCATGGCAATTTGAAATGGGACTTAATATCCCACTTTCAAATCCTAAATGTGAAATATTAGTACACAATAATAATAAAAATGATAAAATTACACAAATATATCCAATAACATAAGTTTAAACATGAAAAAGTCAAAAGATAAAAACATAACAATCATAAAAATAACCAAATGGAACTAAATCAGTCTGGATATGGGTTCCAGTTCATCTCATCAGGTGGGTTCCATTGTTGGTTATAGGTAAGGCTTGGTTATAGTCATACCGGTTAAAGGGTGGTCGGATATCGGGGCTGTGTGGCGGAAAATAAGCAGGTCGAGTAGGCACGTAATTATTTGGTACCTGATATGATAGCTGGCTCATGATTTGGTGCTGATGAACTAACCAGCTATCATGTTGGCGTCGCCTATAATCCTCGTATATTCGCTCGGAGTTCCACTGCTCATACATACTATGTCTGGCCGCGTTCGTCATTGCTTCCTCATCTATACGAACGTGGACGTCAAGAATAGCATCTCGAAAGACATCCCTAATGTCTTCCGTCTCCTCCATTTCCTCGTCTGAGCCTCTCTCTACCTGAGGATGAGATCCCTCATAGGGTACTACCTGGTTACGTCTAATTTTCAATACCTTAGCACCCACATAAACTTTCAATCCTAAGGGCTCAACCTGTTCTCTACAAAGCTGTAATGGACCTCCTTGGTTCCTATCAACACCTAAATACTCTCCAATGAGAGTAACAAAAATACCTCCTCCTATTATACTCCCGTCCTGCATTCCCTCTACCATTTTAGATAAATAAAAAGCAACACAGTAAGGGATATTGACAAAGCTTCTAGGATCCCGAATACACTTTAGGTAGAATAAATCATGTAAGGCAATTTTTTCTTTATTGTGACCTCTCTGTGTAATCGAGTTAGCCAAAAATCTATGAATAATACGAAGCTCGGCTCTGTCAATATGTGTATAGGAGTGTCCTCCTGCTCGTGTAAAAACATCAAAATGTGACATACGCCTCCAAATGGCGTCAGCGTCAAAGTTGCTATCTACCCTTTCACCATAATGAATCAAGTTTGTACAATCGGGTAGTAGCAACTCACCAGGAGTATATATCTGTAAAGCCCTGGCCATGTCCAGCATGGACATTCTGTACATCCTACCGCCAAGGATAAACCTAAGAAATCTTCTACCATCTATTCTAACTATATTTGTATCAAGTGATACAGTACTCATCAACTCAACACACCATTCCTTATATACAGGTCTACGAATGGTGAAAAGACGTTCCCAATCTGTAAAAGAAGAACTGCCATACCTTTGAACTAAAAGCTGTCTAACACGGTCAGCTAGATGGACCGTTTCCAAAGGAACCCAATCGATTACCCTTGGCACCTCTACATTTTTTGTTACCAATTTGAATTTGTTCCTTTGATATGTCTCGTAATCTCTCCATCTCCTATCAAATCTCAGATTAGGATGCAGAGTGTGCTCAGGAATCGTTGGGAATTCTACTGGCGGCCTCATTGGGAATACTATGAATTCATCAACAAACTGTATCGGATCATAATAAGGTATGTGCTGATCAGGCTGTTGTTGTGGTTCTTGTTGTGGTTCTTGTTCGTGTTGCATTTCTGGTTCTGGTTCTGGTGCTGGTGATGGTCGTCTAGATGATGATGCTCCCGTATCGGCTTTCTGCAAAACACATTAAACACAAAATTTGTGCATCCAAATATGCATTAGTGTTAGCAAAATAACAACTTAAAACAATCACTATAACATGTTAAATCAAAATTAAACTTATACACATTTTCACAATTTTTCACAATTCTACACTTTTCAAATAAGCACATATGAAAATGTATACAAAGTTCATAAGCTTTTAACTCAAATAACATATCAAAATAGTCATTACTAATAATTAAACAAGTCTCAAATGACAATTACATCAAATTAATCAAGTTCATGAATTTTGGACTTAAAAAGTCCACTTTAATCTCCAAAAATTATGTTTAGGATCAATGTTTGGATCATTTAACTACCTAAACATGTTACACTACTCAATTTAGCAATAATTCATGACAAAAATCGGCCATAACCTGTTTATATCAAAAAGCCCCAAATTGCTCAAGAACACAAACCCTAGATTTCTAAAATTTTTGAAGTTTTTGGCTTCAAATCATGTTAAATAGCATCAATCTAGGTTATACATGCATCAAATACTAATAATTTAACACTAATTATACTAGAAATTAACAAAATTGCATTAGGTAAAATATTGGTAATTATCACAAAAACTAGCAAATTTATGAGTTTAGGGGTGTAATTTTTACCATTTTGCTGAAGAATGAGAATCTAGGCATGATTAGAGCAAGAAAAATGACAAATTACGGTGGAAAAATGATGAAATTTGGTGAAGATTTGAGGTATTTTTCGTGTATGTGTGTGTGAAGTGGTAAAGAACACAGCTCGCTGTCTGTTTTGAGTCTGGCCTGCATTTGGTCCCCATGCGATCGCATGGGTTCCAAGTGCAAACCCCATGCGATCGCATGGGGTGCCGGCTACAGTACTTTCAGTTTTTTTTTGTTTTGTTTTTATATGTAAAATTCTAAAAATTTTGTTTTCCTTTAGGAGCGAGGGCGTTTCGAATCGTTGTCTTAGTCTGTCCCTCGACAAAATTTTAAAATTTGTGAAATCAAAGCGCGGTTTTTAAAAGTAAAGATTTTTGGGTTTTTTTAATATTTTTGGCATACTTTAATTCAATAAGATTAAAAATAATGATAATAAAAGTTCTCGTCCCTTCCTCGGGTAAAGCAATTTCGGTTCAAAGACCTAGTCTTCAACTTACGACGAATTTTAAAAATTATATTTTTAACTTAGCGAAATAAAGTAAATTTTTGTTTTTAAATTCACGCCAAACTTAAATTTAAAATGCAAAAAAAAAAATTCACACCAAACTTAAATTATATTTTTGTTTTTATACATATAAACTTATATTAAAAATATTAATTTTTCAAATATTTACAAATTTAAATAAGTTTACAATATTAAATTAATAATTATATATTAATTGTAAAAACATGGTAAAAATAAAATTAAAAATCTTTTTGGCTTTTATCCCACTTTAATCAATCAAATATTATCAAAAATATACGCCCCTCTTTTCGGTAAAGTAATTTTGGTTCCATGACCTAATTTAACTCATGACGAATTTTTGAAATATTTTGAGTTGATTGATTAAAGATATTTATACCTTAAGAATAAACGTTAAATTTCGCAGTGATGTAATAAATTTTTGAATGATATCAATAATTTCGGTCGCCAAACCTAATTTCATCGAATACCAATTTAATACTTTATAGCGAACAAATTAGCGTTTATTATCAAAAGGTTAAAAATAAAAATAAAAAATAAAAACTGTACAGACTTACCTATGAGATAGTATTTTAGTGATACGATCTATCCCACTCATAAGATAGTCGGTTTAATTGGTTTTCCATAGCTACATAGGCGTAACCTCGAGCATTCAGTGTTTTTTCTTCTAAACATATGAACGGTCCGTCTCTGCATAAAGTAACAAATTCGGTGTTTGAATAGGTTTGATTATTTGAACATTTACCTCCATGTGACCATTTTCCGCATTTGTGACATCTTTCTAGGTGTCGTGCTCTTCTTTTCGCTACGGATTTTGATTTTCCTTTACCAAATTGTAACTTATTATCTTCGCATCTGGATTCTTTTCTTACTCCATCCAATCTTTCTCTGATTACTGATACTAGTTCACTTGGAAGTGTGTCATTATTACGTTTAGTGATCAAAGCGTGTAACATTAGACCATGGTTTAGTTCACAGGAAGTCTTCATTTCGTAAAAACCTAAAAAAATAAAA